>NC_048422.1:4955058-5009636 GCF_013103735.1 Etheostoma cragini
CTCTAGGAACCACCAGTAACCCTGCATTCTGGGAGCGTAGTGCTCTTGTAGGGTTGTAAGGTATTATGAGCTCTTTAATGGAGCCTGACCATGAAGAGCTTTGTAGGTGAGAAGAAGGATTTTAAATTTTATTCTAAATTTTACAGGAAGCCAATGCAGAGAAGCTAAAACAGGAGAAATGTGATCTTTTCCTGGTTCCTGTCAGAACAGGTGCCGCAGCATTCTGGATCAGCTGAAGAGTCCTTATGGACTTTTCCGAGCAGCCTGATAACATGAATTGCAGTAATCCAACCTAGAAGTAACAAATGATCATCATTTTTAGACAGGATATTCCTGATTTTTGCAATATTACGTAAGTGAAAAAAGGCGATCCTTGAAATTTGCTTTAAGTGGGAATTAAAGGACATGTCTTGGTCAAAGATAACTACAAGATTCCTCACAGTGGTGCTGGAGGCCAGGGAGATGCCATCCAGAGTAACTATATCTTTGGATAATGCGTCACGGAGGTGCTTGGGTCCGAGAGCAATAACTTCAGTTTTATCTGAGTTTAACATTAGAAAATTACAGGTCATCCAGGTTTTAATATCCTGAAGGCACGTTTGAAGTTTAGCTAACTGATTAGTTTCATCCGGCTTGATTGATAGATATAACTGAGTATCATCTGCATAACAATGAAAGTTTATGGAGTGTTTCCTAATAATACTGCCTAAAGGAAGCATATATAAAGTTAACAGGATTGGACCTGCATTGTCCTGCACACCATCGTTACTAAGCGCAATGTCCCTCTCTGTGCTGACAATGATGCACCTGAGCCCCTTGGAGACCCTAACCAACTCCTGCATTCTGCAAGAACGAGCAAACAGGACGTGCAACAAGGGACGCAATAGTTAGACACTATTTCTGATTTGGATTTGTTTTGGATTTCAAAAATCAGTGATTGCCATTCTTTGCATTTTTTTGTTATTCTGTAATCATTGCATGCATCACTAATAAATATTCTAAAAACAAAAATATTTTGGATTGTGATGAATATATAGGCCTATATATATATATATATATATATATCAATTATTGACAGAACAAAATTCATTGTTTTTGGTCAATTTTGACCGCTGTTTGGGGGATTATTTTATGAGGCCAAACTCTTTCTACTTCGCTGTAGGCCTATACTGAAAGGCTGATTATGTTAAAGCCTACCTAATCACTGTAGCCTGACGGATGAACAAATGAAATTAAAACCTTATGAATAAATAGGATATCTTGTAAGATACTGCATGATCCAAATATAGTATTATTTGATACATTTTTAAAGTTTTCATTACATTTTGGGCATGAAATCCACGCTGAGTCCACCCTTCTGATGGGATCAGTTTAATCCAGATTTTTTGGATCAAAGTGATCCAAATCCTACAAAAAAGTTCTGAAAAACCCAAACTAAAGGTTTGATCCAGATCAAAACCAAGATTGGATTATGTTATCTAATCCGATTATGTAATCCGAATTTTTGTTTGAAAAACCCATTTTCAACATTTGATCCAATCCGTTATCCAAAATCCTAGTGGATTACTTTTGAAAAACTGGGCCCAGGAAATACTTAAATATAAATCTGAAAAAGAAAAAAACACTGCTGTTTGTGAAAAAATTTCTGAATATCAAAGTTCTTTTTTCAAAGCAATGCTCCTTTTTAGTCCTGGTGATTTTCTGTGTTACGCCACATGAGCAGACATTAGCGTAGTGAAATAATTTGTTTTCTCTTTGGACTTTCAATTTAACCTATAAATAAATATATCTTTCATAAATATGTGGATTAACATACAAACCTTACATTAGATAGCAAGTTTAGCACTAACAAGTTAGTTATGAATGCAGATATATAAATGCAGTCCATTAACATCTACGAGAGAGTATCACAGCAACACACCATTATAGTTTGAGAAGTAAATTGGCACATTTGCCTGACTCACGCCAAATTCCAAGCGGGGGTGTTGCAGCAAAGCTGGAATAAACACAAGAACACACTGAAATATAACAATGTCAAAGAGTTTCTCTGAACAAAAGCTGTAGTTTATTTAGAAAATAAACTCCAGAACTTTGTTGTGTTTTATAAGATTACTAGATAAAAACTAGAATCATTTTGTAATTTGTTACCTCAACATCCCCAAAAATGACATCAACAGAATGTTGCAGATAGAATGTTCTACCTTTGCTAACATGTCACATTACAGGAACATTTCTAAAACCTGTACAGTCCTGAGGCCTCAATAAAATAACATGTTTGTCCTTTGTTACTTGTTGTAAGATTGTAAGAATGTTTAAAAAACAAACAAAATTGTGATTCGTTATACTTCAACAAAATCTGCAAAACCATTTCAGGATGTTGCAAGCAGACTTTTGTCAACATCACACTACACGTTTTACAAAAACCGTTGGGTCCTAAGGCCTCAATAACATACTCAAAACGTTTTCAGAATGTGTCATTGAAATTGTTAATTTTGGTATGAGTAATATTGTAAGATGTTTTATAAAAGAACATTTTGTCATCTTCCACAAAACCCACAAAACATTATCAGAAGGTTGCAGAAATATACATTCCACTTTTGTTAACATGTCACATTACAGGAACCTTTTATAAAAACTGTAAGGCCTCATTAACATACTCAAAACATTTTCAGAATGTGTCACTGAAAATGTTCTTCTGTTATTATGTAACATTGTCCGGATGTTTTACAAAACAACTTTCTATTTTGCAATCCTCAACAACACCCCCAAAACATCATCAGAAGTTTGCAGAAAGAACTTTCCACCTTTGTTAACATGTCACCGTCTTTCATCTGAAGCCTTATAACATCCTCAAAACATTTTCCTAATGTTTCTTTGAGAATGTTCTTCCTTTGTTATTATGTAACAGTTTAAATGTTATGTCTATAGTTTAACATTTAACGTTATAAGAACATTTAAAATTATTTTGAACATATTCATGTTCTGTGACTATCAGATTACGTTTCCTTTAAAACATTATGGGTAATGTGGGTAATGTTAGCCAATGTTTTGGGAACATTCCCTGCTAGCTGGGCATCCAGCACAGAAAGCCATGAGCCAATGTCCTGGTATCCACTTTTGCCCACCTCTCTCTCTCCATTTTTGGTTTCCGAGCAGATGACAGAGATTATTCTGGGCTGGAAGAAGTTTCCCACGGCAAAAGATAAGGTCTCTGGTCAGAGAGACACACCCTACACACACACACACACACACACACACACAGACACACACACACACACAGTACAAGGGTTTGAGCCTAGTTTCTTTTTTACTGTAAGGGTTAATTTTTACTTCTTAGTCTAGCTTATTAGCCTTTGGTAGTTTGGTAGCTTTGAGGTAGGTGGGCATGGTTTCAGGAACCAGGCTTCATTAAGTCCACCTTAGCTCCACTACGCTCGACCTCCATGCACATCGTCAGCACTGCCGAGATTGTGATGCCATCGGGAGCCAGTTTATATTTTACACAGTCTATGATGTAAACATGTTTATTTATGCTGTAAAGTTGGCCATTTTTAACAAGGGTGTCTATAGGTTTTGAGTTGCTTGAGTTCTATCTGTAGAAAATGTCACAGTTTTTACAGTTTTTGCAGAATTTCCAATAGTTGTTCTTTTTCTGGGATTTTGTGGGATTATTTTGTGTCTCTGGTGCTTCCACACCCATACAAACTTGGAAAAAAACTATCCATGCTGTTTTGAGTGGGATATGGTTTCTGAATGTCCACTGTCCTCAGTATCCGGGTGAGCTGTTCAAAATCTGCACGGCTTTCTACGTAACTAGCCGAGATGAGGTGGCTAACCCGAGCACATGTTAGCGCCAGTGTGCTAGCTAGTTCTCAATTGCAAAACACTGCTACAATACACACTAATTGACCCTACTCTCCAAAGGAACTACGTCATGTCCCTGTTCTGCCTGTATTCCACAAGTGCCCATCATCTAGAAGTCTCACAGCTAATCCTGCCTTGAACTGACCAAAGTTGGAGAAAGAGCTATCTAGCTGATCTTACCTACCTACTGTGTATGTGCGACCCGCAACACAGATAGTATAGAAGTAAGATGTCTCACTCTGTAGCTAAAACAAATTTGATGTCTCACTCTGTAGCTTAAACAAAGACACACAGCTCTGCAGCAATGTGCAGTACAACAAAAATATTGTATTTTTTGAAAATGAAACCATGGAAACTTATTGTGGTACAACTTCAAAATCCAATTATGAACGTGAAAATGAGCGGAATATGGGCACTTTGAGATATTTTACTTAAAACTAAACATGTCAACCTCATGGTGGCACTACAGGAAAGTTCAGGGGAGCAAAAAGTCGATGGGAATTGTGCATGTGGTCAACATGGATATCTTTACCAACTTTTTCATTTTTTTCTCGGAACCAAAAATGTTAATGTGGTGGTACAGAAAAAAAACAGGATTTCCAAAGTCTGGGTACCATGATTATTTCATTATTTGATTTCTAGCAAGTAATCAAGTAATCAATCAATATAAAAGTAAGTAGTTCAATTTATCAAGTAACTTCCAACGCTCATCAGTGCTTCCTAACCTTTGTCGATGTGTCTGCTCTTGCTTTTGGACTCCAGTCTGTCCAGCAGTGATCTACTGTAACAATCAATAATAGTCAGCTCATTGTTCACTGTAGAAGCACATGCTGCATCATGAGATGTCTTTCTCCCCGCGGCTTCAAAATCTGCTCAATTATCCACTGTTTCCAGCAACTCTCTCTCTAACTTGTTTACTGTGTGTCCTCCCTCTTCTTCCTCCCTCCATCCTCTCCTTCTCACTGTTCTGCTCCTCCTTCCTTCCTCTCTCACCTATTCTCTATTTTATTTTCATTTCACGGCTGTTAGACAGTAAAGGCAATATTGTGAAGTTAAATCTTTCTCGTCCATCTGACTTTTTTATCATCCCTTTCCTTAAGCTATCTCACTATTTCTTCTCTACCATCTCTCTATCAGTCTTCCAGTTGCTTTACTCATCAGTATCTCCCGCCTAACTACTCTTATCTACCTCCGTCATCCCTCCCTTTTTTGCTACTCATTCTTTCTCAGTATCTTGTACCCTATCTCCCTCCCCCCCTTTCTCTCTCAATCTCTCTCTCTTTCTCTCTCTCTCTCTTCAGACTCTCAGTG
Organism: Etheostoma cragini; assembly: GCF_013103735.1. Classification (NCBI taxonomy): domain Eukaryota; kingdom Metazoa; phylum Chordata; class Actinopteri; order Perciformes; family Percidae; genus Etheostoma; species Etheostoma cragini. Next base: position 4,960,234 of record NC_048422.1, read on the forward strand.
TCTTTCACTCACACACCACAACAACTACCATCCCAACCAAGCCTGGCCAAGGATGTTTACTTCTTGCTTTTATCATATGGCCTAATGACGTTTAATTGCTTTATTTAACAAGCTCAGGGACGAGGACCAACGCAATGCGGCTCAATCCAACCGGCCAGCCCCAGACTTGAACTGGAGCAGAGAGACATATCAAAGGGTGATAGAGATGGGTAGTGGCAAGTCTTTGCAATGGAGCTTTGAAGGAAAAGAGGAATAGAGTAGCATAGGTTGGTTGCGTTAGTCTACAACTTTTCTAAAGGAGATACAGCAGGTAATGGACTGCAGCTTTAGAGAAACATTTTTCTTTGAAAGAGAGGTTTAATTTGTGTAGGGTTTGAGTAAAAGCAGAGTAGAAGCAGGTAGAAGAACAAAGGTTTCTAGATTAAAGATTAAAAAGACAGCTGAAGGTCCAAGTGGCGTAGACAGTTCAGTGGAATGGAGCAGAGCAGATTTCATGAAAGGACAAATATTTTGGAAGTTCTCTTGTACGTATGTAAGGCAACAGTTAAGTAGAGTTTACTTGAAATGAGAAAGTAGGTAAGTAAGTAAGTAGAATCCAAACAAAAATACCAGAGTAAAGGGTTTACAATTAGAATTTTCTGGGATTTTCTAAAAGTAGACTCAAACAATTGGACAAGAAGGGTACAGCTTTAAAAAAAAAGTAGTAGAGTAGAAAAAACAATAAAGTGGACTTTCAATAGAAGCCATGGAGCTGCTGGAAGTGTTCTACCGCCGGAAGCTCCGGAAGAAACCAAAGAAAGTTGAGCTGGGCCGGTCGGATGGGGCACTGTGTCGATCACCATCACAGGCCAGCGTCAACGGCCTGGCGTCCGGCCTCATCTCCAAAGTCCTCAGATTCACCTCCAGGTAAAACAGGTCACAAGTTTAGTTTTTATTAATCAGGAACACATTTAGAACTCTTAGAATTCTAATTTAGGTTTGTTCATGTCAAGATCAGAGTTTTGTCAAAAGAGGCCTGTGTCAGTTTTCTAAATAGTTTTCTCTAGAGAAAAAGCAAATTAGTTGATGGGACTGTGTAGCTGCATAGCCAATTGTTGCTGGAGTAATGGAGTCTGACTTTAGACCCAATATTTTCATCATGACTTGACTCTAAAGGAGAACACCACCTTAATTATTATATTTATTTATTAATTATTCTAAAATTTCCTTTGAGATGAATAAATTATCTATCCGTCTGTCTATCTATCTATCTATCTATCTATCTAATTAGGAATTACAATATTATTATTAGGCCAAGGAAAGTTCAGTTGTGATTATGAGCTACCCTTTCTCAAAGCCAGAACCTGGAGCTGCTTCATAGACATAAACAGGAAGCTGATTTGTATAAATACTCCACCAATGTCATTGAATTTAAAGTCTTTGGAGCAGTTCCAGAAGTTAAATTTAATTGGCATCACCATTTTGAGTTTTAGCAACTTAGCACTTTGGATTTGGGAGAGAGTTGTTCATCTTTGCAAATATTATTTGACTGTCTTAAGCCGTATGAATCACAGATCCCCTTTTATAGCCGGAAATGTGTACCTTCTCCTCCAGATGTTTTTAACAAATTTCAAAAGAGAAAGACAAATTATTGGCAACAACGTTGTACCAATCATTAAAATACATGCATGGTACTAATTAACTTAAGCTGAATAACCAATCAGATTCTCACGCCAAAGTAGACCCCAAGGCAGATTCCAAATGTTGCATTGGCCAAAAAAAAGGCAGATGAGGGTCAAACAGTAGCGACGGTGCACACCGCAAACTCTAGGACAATGTACGCTCACCCAACTTGGACCAACGCCCGACAATTTCCTTGGTGTGTCAGGGCCTTAATAAACGTGTTTATGTGTAAGGCAAGGCAGCTTTACTTGTATGGCACATTTCAGCAACAGGACAATTCAGAGTGAAAAAACAGTTTTAAAAGAAACTGTTAAAAAATAAAAACAGATAAAACACAGAAGAAACAGTTAAAAATAAAAAAAAATAAAAACAGATAAAACACAGTACTAAAAGTTACAGTGCAGGATAAGAAATTAAACATTAAAGAAATTAACATAATTTAAAGAAAGGCAAAATCAAAAAGAAGGGTCTTCCGCCTTGATTTAAAAGAACTGACTGTAGCAGCGGATCTGCAGTTTTCTGGAAGTTTGTTCCAGATATGACGAGCATAGAAACTGAACGCCGCTTCCCCCTGTTTAGTTCTGACTCTGGAGACAGAAAGCAGACCTGTCCCAGATGACCTGAGAGGTCTGGGGGGGTCATAGTGTAGTAGCAGATCAGAAATGTATTTAGTGATTTATAAACTAGCAAAAGTACTTTGAAATAAATTCTTTGAGGTACAGGAAGCCAGTGTAAAGACTTCAGAACTGGAGTGATGTGATCCACTCTCTTGGTCTTAGTGAGGACTCGAGCAGCAGCGTTCTGAATCAGCTGCAGCTGATCAGGGAGACCTGTAAAGACACCGTTACAATAGTCAATTCTACTGAAGATGAAAGCATGGACCATTTTTTCCAAATCTTGTTGACACATAAGTCCTTTAACCCTTGATATATTCTTGAGGGTGATAATAGGCTGTATTTGTATCTGTCTTAATGTGGCTGTTAAAATTCAGGTCAGAGTCCATGACTACATCAAGATTTCTGGCTTTGTCTGTTGTTTTTAACATAGTTGATTGAAGCTGAGCGCAGACTTTTAATCGTTCCTCTTTAGTTCCAAAAACAACTACCTCAGTTTTTCTTTCTTTCAATTTTAGAAAGTTCTGGCACGTCCAGCTGTTAATTTGTCCAATGCACTTAGTCAGTTTTTGTATTGGACTATAGTCCCCTGGCAATAAGGTTATGTAAATTTGTGTGTTGTCCGCATAACTATGGTAACTTCATTTTCCAATCGGTCTTGTAATATGTCATGGTCAACCGTGTCAAATGCAGCACTGAGATCAAGTAATACTAACTACTACTAAACTTTGCCATTATCTGTGTTAAGGAGGATGTCATTAAAGACTTTAACAAGAGCTGTCTCAGTGCTGTGGTTTGGTCGGAAACCCGACTGAAAGGTATCAAAACTGTTGTTTAGTTACAAGAAATGGTTGAGTTGTTGAAAAAACGCTTTTTCAATGATTTTACTTCAAAGCGGAAGGTTTGATATTGGCCTATAGTTCCTCATTAGTGACTTGTCTAGACTGTTCTTTTTTAAGAGTGGCTTGATTACTGCAGTTTTCAGGGTCTGTGGAAAGATACCTGAAAGAAGAGACGTGTTCTACAAACTGTAGAAGATCAGAAGCCAAACAATTTGAAACATTTTTGAAGACACCCGTTTATCAAGGCAACAGGAGGAGGTTTTCATATGGTGTATAATGTCCTCAAGGTTTTTACGGTTAATCGCATAAAATTCTGTCATATTGGAATTAGTTTTGCTTGAACACTGTGACAACACATATCCTGTACTTGAAATGGAGGCACTGACTGTTTTTCTAATCTTCTGATTTTTGTCTTTGAAGAAGGAGGCAAAGTCATAGCAGGCCTTGGTAGATTAAAGTTCAGATGCTACTGGTACTGGAGGGTTTGTTAACCTATCGACAGTTGCAAACAAAGCATGTGACTTATTATTGTAAAACCAATTATTTATTTGTGTTCCGAAATACTCATCGGACTGGTGAAATTTAGAGATTTCAGGACGTTAAAATAAATTTGTGAAATGTATAACATTGGTATTGTATTTATGACTTGGTTGTGACATTTAAGACTTGATATGACATGCTACCTTTGTTTGGACACAACCTCACTGACTTTTGAATGGAGGGCAAAGGCAAGACATTTATTTGCATTGGTGTGGTTTGAGACCCAAAAAACACTCCCACAGGAGTGTAAGGTTATAGGAGTGCCAGATTTCCATGTAAAGAGTTAAATTGGGCTGGTGAATTGGTCAAACAACCACAGGACCTTCACCCAGATGTGTGGTGTTTGAGTCCTGTTTGAAATTAAAAGTAAGTGGTGATGGGTTTTTTAACATTGTTAAAAGACGTGTTTAAAACTCCAATCTTTACATTCAAACTGCAACCGACACTCTCTCGTTTACCATGAGGATGGAAAACGCTGCTGCGGGTCGTATTAGAGGGCATTAACAAATGACCCATGTCGTTGTATAATTTAAAAGATTTGTTGTGTGGTCCAGGTTTCAGAATTAGACTTGGATTTGGAATTTATACCAAATACCATACTGAACTCAAGCCAGTCCCCCAAGAGCTAATGTAGAGGGTGATTATCTGTACACGGGTAAAGGCCATGATAACGTGTTGAGGTATTCCAGTCACGTCCTGTCATTACGTAGGTTCCTGGGTTACACAACATTCAAGCTTTTATGTCTCTGTCTTCTTCTTACTCGGATACAATCTTTTCCTGTTTATCAGTTGTGTAGATAAATAACCAGCAGCAGAACATGTCAAATAGGACAAAGATGAGGGAAGATTATTGTAACTGCCATACTTTTTGGCATCTCTCTTATCATAACTGGTTAGCACATTTAAAATAATGATGGGGAGGTCACAAAGGTTATCAGTACAAAAAGACAAACCTTCATCCCTGAAATAATATTCTTTTAAAGAAATTAAATTGTTTTTGTATCAGATGAACAAAACACATACTTTTCTATTATATTTTCATTTTATTTTTTAAATGCTGTAAAGTTTTTGTCACCTCCAGCTGATGATTTGCATTTGAAGCCTACCAGGAGGAGGCTTTATGCCCTTTGAGCTACTTGAAGGCTTTTAATTTGAACAGGAAGTATTAAGTTTCATTGGCACTAGCTTAACGTTAATGCAACAACCTGAAAACTGACTGGAAATATTTACTGGATGAAAACAGTATGTGTAGAGAGAAATTAAACTGAGCAAGACTTAAAAACTATTGTGGAAAGCAATCCAAGTGTTCTTGACAGCCATGGCCACGCTTTTAAAGATATGGCGGTGAAGCTAGCAGAAATGGAGGACAGAAACTGAAGATGCAATATTCGCATTGTCTGGTTGAAAGAGGGGTTTGAAGGTTCAAATGCCATCCAGTATCTCTCACGCTCCCTGCCCAAGTGGTTCCCAATTTAGCGGATGTCCATTGAATTTACAGAGATACCCAAAGAAGAATACCACTACTATTTACACGTTGATTTTCATACGTGCTTCGCTACAGCACTAGGCAGGTAATCCTACAAACTGCGTGAAAATCTTCTCTCTTTTTTTTCTCCCCGGATTACAACAAGGATTAGGAGTGAAACGATTGCTGAACATGGGCCATTGGTTTGTCTTGTTCTCTTAATGTGTCCTGGTTTTATTGCACTGTTATCTGATATGATTACAGAGACTGTGTTTCTGAATGCTTTGTCGACCTTGCTAAACGTGGCCTAATCTCCATAGGTTAGCTGGGCCACAGCTAGGCTAGGCTTGCTCGTTATTTTGTGCTTTTTGTTTCTTTATTTTGTTGATGAGAAATTAATTTATTTTGATGTTAATTTAGTGTGAAACCAGTGGCTGTTGCAACCAGGTAATTATGGGCCATGTTCCTTTTTGCTGCCCCATATCCAATCTTGATCACAGACCTACTTTAAGTGTTAGCCTTCTGGCTGTGTTTTCCCACTTTCTCTCGCTTTCCCTTTTGTGTCACTGTCTCATATGTTCTTGTTCTGTGTTTTACATGTTTTGTGTAGCAATATCCATACATACTTTCATTTACAATGCAGTTTTTTTTGTTAATGGGTGATCTTTCATTTTTGGTTTGGAATGGTGGCGGACTGAATGTTCCACATAATGAATGTTCCAATGTTGATATTGCATTATTACAGGAGCAGAGGTGGGTAGTAACAAGTTACATTTACTCCATTACAACTACTCTGTTACAATTAATTGAGTAAGTTAGAAAAAAATATACTTCTAGGAGTAGTTTTAAATCACTTTTACTTTTACTTGAGTAGATTTGTGAAGAAGAAACTGTAATCTTACTCCGCCATATTAGGCAATAATGAGCTTGTTACTTTTTTCTTTTTCCCTTTGGTATTCTATGCGTTATTGTTTATATTCCCCCCTGCATACCCCTCATTTTAACGTTTTATTATGACAGAGAGAGAGAGAGAGAGAGAGAGAGAGAGAGAGAGAGAGAGAGAGAGCGAGAGAGACTTCCGCTAAAAGCTTGACTACGGAACTGTGTTTTACAAATCAATCGTTGGTCTGCAGTCTCGTCACGCGACCATACTCAATCTTAGCGGCGGGACAGGTTAGCTTTACAGTCGTGGCCAAACAAAAATGTCAGAATCAACCGTCGCCAAGGCAACTCAGACGAGGAGGAACACCTCCTTCCTTATTACATACTTACTATTACATCATGCGGCGTCTTCTGTGTCGACCAAAACAAACGAACATGTCATCCAAAAACTCAACATCTAACTTGAGGAAACATGTAGCGGTAATTTTTTTGTTTTTGCTGTGGATAGATAAGACACATTTGATGTGTTAAGTCTCTTCACTTAAGCTATTTTGTAATTAATGAATACATTTTAATTTATTTTATTGATTATATGAAGTATAATTTGCCTGTCTGGTTGATGCTTGTGTAAAAAAATAAATCAGATGTTAATCAACAGTTAGTACTTGAGTCGTTTGTTAATCAAGCACTTTTTTACTCTTACCCAAGTAGTAATTTGGATGACTACTTTTACTTTTACTTGAGTCATATTATTCTGAAGTAACAGTAATTTTACTTGAGTACAATTTTTGGCTACTCTACCCACCTCTGTACAGGAGACACATTTTGCTGCAGGTGGATACTGGCCGTTTAATCAGTAGATTCTATCATACAATTTCCTCCTCAGCGAGTTCTAAAACAAAAGGAGTAGCCCTTGTTGCCAAACTGAATCTCCCACTTAAAGTGTTGTCCTCTTGGTCAGATGATACAGGCAGGATTGTGATCTCCACAATAGAATTTGGTGCCAGAAAAATTGCACTTGTGTCAACTTATGTGCCAAATGTTTTTGATAGCAATTTCTATAATACGCTCACCAATCAAATGCTGGAGTTAACTTTCTGTTCTTTTATTGTTGGTGTAAATTTCAATGCTGCGTGGAACCCAAATATTGATCGGTCGAATGCAAATGCCACTGGGGACCAGACTCAGGCCACAAATGCTCTCAAGTCATGAGCCAGCAGTTTGGGGATTATAGATATTTGGCATGCAGTTAATCCTTCACAAAGATTATTCCTTTTTCTTAGGTAGACATAAATCTTTTTCCAGAATAGATTTTCTTTTTGCATCCCCTCAATTATTTCATTCAATTGATAAGGCAGTGTTACTTCCAATGGCATTGTCTGACCAGAAAGGGGTCCTTTGCGTTTCACCCTGAAACCTTGACTTGTCCATGACTTGTCGATTTGTACATGGGCCCTTTTCTTTTTGGAAGTCATATATACTGTATATTTGGAGCTTTCTACAGCTTGCATAAATGTAGCGCCACAAAAGACTTTGGACTCTTGGCCTAACATTGCTGAATCCTTAAAATCCTAGAATCCTCTGTTTTTATATGTTTCATTGGTAAGCTGCAGACTCCATTCCTACTGTGGGTTTTCCTCCTCTCCATCTTTTCAGTCTATTAATTGCCCCCCTACTTAAGGGTCAGACAATGAACAGAGGTCGTAGGCAGTTTGAATTAATTTTTTTACAGATGTTAAAAATTACAAGTTGGAAAAATACTATTAAAATGTCTATAGAATCTTTTTAAGCCACTTCTGCAACATATTTCACTTACCGGGTCCATTTGTATAGTCAGTACATATTTTCTAGACATATATTTCTACCACAATTTGGCAAAAAAAGACGTCATGTTGTGTTGTGTCATGTTTGTTTGTGTGCGTGTATGTGTTTGTGTGTGTGTGTGAGCTTTAAATGTATATCATTTAATTTTAATTTTTCTGTCTATCTGTGGATGGCTTTTGTCACTGCGATAGAGTCACAACCATGCAAAGTGCAATCGCAAAACTTTGCAGGTGTTTAGTTGAGATCAAAATGAAGGCAAAGTTCAAACAAGGCATGTGTACAGAGCAAGGCTTCTTGAGGTAGGAGGTAGGGAGGGGCCATGGCGTTGCAGCTGGTGGGAATGCATGTATACTGACTCTCTTTTTGGATCTATATCCCAACAGACGTAGGGAACCAGCATCTCGTCCTCACTCATGGCATTCAACAAAGCTCAGTGAAGGTCAGCAGCAGTCGGATCAGAGAGGGATGGACAAGATGAGCAGCGCCTGGCACCAAAACTACCACACGAGGTCAGTGCTCAAGAAACAGATCTGACAATAATATTCATAACATTCCTGGGTCTGGCTCGGCTCCTCATTTTTATTCTACCTTTGGATCAATTTTTCAGTAGTCAGCATGGCAAAATATAATGTATATATATAATATGTGTGAATTTCTAAAAACTCAATCAGGATGATTTCTGTGTTCTATGATATCTTCTTTTATACCAACCCGTTCTTACTCCCAACTCGTCACATACTGACACTTGGTCGGTAGCTTTCCAGGCTCAAAATCCCATGCATGTAACTCTGCAGTTACATTTTTAATGCCCCTCACCAGATGACAATAAAATAACAATCCACTGCAAAAGGACATAATGAAGTAAGTGATTTATAGCCTTGATTTTCCTGAGGAATTAATAATCAGTTGTGGTTTGACATAATGATATAATGATACCAAACAAACAGTGTTGATTACCAGACTTGGCCACTCATGGTTACTCTTACACAAGCCAGCTTATTTAATCTTTTTCTTAAATATTCACAGTGTTTGTATAACACTAATACATTTTTCTTTTTACTAGGACAGGAATTTGTTGCACGGGGACCACAGATGGATCACTTTAATGAGATTTTGTCTAAATAGTATACCAAATGTCAGTTTGTAACAACACTGATCTAAAACTTCAAATTGGAGGAGGTCCATAATGTGGTTTAAAGAGAGATGAGAATATGAATTATAACACATTAAAATATAGTAGTTGATTAAATATGATTATTGATTGGCCACATTGAAGACTAAAGCTGTAACCCTGGCAGTACTTCTATTTTTGTGAGGCCCAATTAGAGGGGGGACTATTTTAGAAACATTTTAGGAAAATTACAACATTTTGGTGAGGAGCTCCAAAGGGTAATTCATATTTTTAGTATTTTCAACCTGAACAGAAAAAACTAAATAACCTTTAAAGGAAATAAAAATACTTTTAAAAAGTATGGACGTTTTTGGAAAGTGAAGATTTAAAAAATATGTATATTTTTTAAATAAAGACATTTTGAAACGTGACATTATTTAACATTAAAAAACGTTTTTTAGCAGAGAGGACATTTTTGGAAAGTGATCTGTTGTTTCAAGTCAAAGCTCCGGTTAGATGATATGTGCTGCAGTCATGATAATGAGAAAAGTTTACATACAAACAATAATGTGTGTTCCAAGTTACAGTATCTTCAGTGATATATCCAGTCGTCCCAGTTGCAAGAACATGTAAATACATGTTTCTATTGTTTCAGTGCCTGTTGTGTTTTTTGTGGAGCTGTTGGGCAGCAGGTTTATGTCATCAGAGGAAGTTACATCACTGTTACTGTTAAACAGCAGCGAAGTGCAAATAAGAAACCTCTGTGTGTGAAATGGCTGGATAGGCCAATGACGTCGATGCCAGCAGAAATGGGCATTCCTGATGCCCTTCCCCCTTACCTCTAACAGTTTGTCGGATAATTTGTGCAGATCTGCTTTAATGCTCTACCTGGAATTAGGAAACAGACGGCAGAAAGTCAAACAGAGAAGGACAGTACGGCTGACAGAAAGAGATGGATGCTGACACAAAAGTTAGACTCTTACTGACACAGATAAAGAAAAATGCAGACAGAGACAGACAGACAGACAGAGAGTGTCCCATTTTCCAGAGCAGTACAGTAATTGCATTGTATTCAGTTGAAGGACTTGGTGGGTCAAATTGTAAAGTACACACACACACACAGTCGTGTCTGCCTATCTTAGTGGGGACCAGTCATTTACATAATGCATTCCCTAGCCCCTTACCCTAACCTTAACCATCAAACCTTAATGCCTAACCTTAACCCTCACCCTAACCCTAACCATAACCTAACTCTAACCCTACTCCTAAAACCAAGTCTTAGTCCTCAAAAAGCCCTTTAACGTTAAGGGGACCAGCATTTTGGTCCCCACAAAGCAGTCAGGTCCCCATAAGTATACTGTTTTCACAGTTTTTGGTCCCCACAAATGTAGCTATACCTAGACCACACACACACACACACACACACACACACACACACATTTACATTCCATTTAGTTATCTAGAGTGGGTGACTGCAGATTCAGCAGCGCATCACCAACTTTACAATCAATAGTTAACAATTAAAAATCGTTTCAGATATGTACCTGGTTATGTAATTGTTCTGACAATGATGTAACATGTTGCTCTTATGTCTGAGTACACCCCAACGGCAATCTGACGAGGTCAGACCTGTAATATTTCACGTTATAACAGCACAAGTCTCAATTGATGTCACATTGATGTAAAGACTACAGCAGTGAAAGGTAAAATATATAGTTTATTGCACATCTTGTTCTGCCTTCTTAAAAGTACTGAATCAATCATCTAACAGTATTGTTATCCAATTGTTAATTCTTCGACTTTCTTTGGTTGCCTCTAACTTCTGCATATTTTCAGCTACATAAAAACATTCAAATATCAAAACATTCAAGGTTCAGCTTTAAGCACATAATGGGACTTCTTCAACTTTTGTTTCTGCTATTTATACTATTTATTCTTTTTTATGCTTAAAATTTAAGCTTTTTTGAATTTTTATTTTACATTAAAGTCAATGGAGCAATCTTTAAATCCTCTTCAGGCTTCTTCCTTTTTGAAATGCTACCCCTGTGCGCCCAGATACAGTAGCTCTGTTGGTAGAGCAGGCGCCTATGTACAGAGGCTTACTCCTCAATGCAGCCAGACCGGGTTTGACTCCGACCTGCGGCCCTTTGCTGCTTGTCATCCCCACCTCTCTTTCCCCTTTCATGTCTTCAGCTGTCCTTTCAAAATTAGAGACCGGAAATTCTCCAAAAAAAACCAATCTTGAAATGCTACTCCTCCCACATACATTTAGATGTGATTCAAACTTTTCTAAACCTGTTTAGAAAACCTTTAGCTATTACAGTTGTCTTCAGCTTAATTATATCTTTTACAGTTTTATCACTGTTTAAGTTTAGTCTTTCATGCAGGCTCTTTCTGTGAATGAGGGCTGTGAATGAAGCTTGCCTAGACCCACTCTCAACTTACAAGTGAGAAGAGTCTGGTATCAACCAGGCTACATTTAAGCAATGAGACTTAAGTTTTGGAATTATCTGCCTCAAAGCAACACAATGTCCTCTTCTTATCATCCAAAGCAATGTTATTTCACTTTATCCACCATTGTTTTAAACTGTGATATCATTTTTCTCTCATTTCTTTCACTGTATCCACACAAATAACATGTTTACAGATTTAGAAAAGTCTTGGGATGCTCAAAGTGAAGAGATTTCAGGAAACTAGCAGTGTGCCGCCAATCATTCTCTGAGATTCTAGATATCCCAGGTGTCACTAAACTATCACTATGACAACCAGCTTACAGGCTACCTGCTGTTTTCTCAACCAATACACAGCACTTTCCTGCACACTGTCTGACTGACTGACTGTATGCCCGCCTGCCTGCCTGCCTACCTGTCCGTCTCTCTTTCTGTCGGCATTCAAACCTTAAAATGTTCTACATCGTTCATTCCTTAAAATTTTTATACAACCTATATGTAATAAATATATATCTTTCAAATTTAAGCCAGAAAATGCAGTTTAGCATCAGCTTTTACAAAAACCTTCATACATTGTTGGTATTATTTGACTTTTTAAAGACATTGAACAAGTTCCACTTTTTCCTACAAAGTCACCAACTTCTTACACAAGGAAGCTAGAAATTCAGTGTAGGGACACCTTTTTTTTAGAAAAACTTAAAATATTCCACTCGTTTCATACATGTTTGGTGTTATTTAACATTTCAAAGAAATGTATACTAATTTCAACCATTCCCACTTTTCCAACTTTTCTCACTACTTCACATTCGTCTTTAGCATTAAAGCCCCACAGATATTCATAGAGATATAAATATCTAACAAACACTACACACATAGAATGGCTTTTAAAATGGCAGCAGAAGATTTTAATAAATTAAATTTAGGAGAAAAGATTAAAAGATTCACTGTGAGAGGGGCAAGTGTCCCTTATGCTCAGTATGGTCATAAGTTAAGGCTTCAAGTACAAAATTAGTTTTAAAATGTAGCCTGTGTGAGAACCTTAAACATTGAACAGATGATTATTATTACTTTAAAACTGCCCTGCATTGTGCCCTTTTCGATGTGAAGGATAAATCATAATCACTTTAGTTATGTATTAACTTTTCATCTAGTCCCAACAAACATTTGAAACAATTCATCTAGTACTTTATTATGACCAAATACTAGGAAAACGTGACATTCCTATCAGCCTCAGTTGTACTTTGTGTATAGTGCTAATTGGCAAAGGTTAGCATTCTAACATGCTAAACGAAGTTGGTGGATATAATTAACACTACCTGCTAATTAGCATGTTAGCATTGCCATTTTGTGCACGCTAGAATGCTGATGTTCACTTTAAGCTTATGCACCACTATTTCTTAGTTTATTTAAGTCTACATTGTGACTAAGATTTAGTCACATTGCATGTCTGAGTCTCCTTGATAACAATTTAAATTCTCTGTCTCTGTCTCTCAGTGCCTCGACCACTGACCTGTCTGGCGGGTTTGACTCTGGCGGCAGCTACATGAGAAAGAGTCCGGACCAGTACAGCTCTAGGGGCAGCATGGAGAGCCTGGACCATCCTCTCTCCTCCCATCTTCACTCTGGAGCTAAGCACCCCCACGCCCACAGCGGACCACACCCCGCCTACTCTTCCTGCCACCAGTTGTCCTCTTCCAGGTTCATACAAACACACCCCTCAGCTGTTAATGTCTAAAAGTTTGTGAAATACCAACACAGGTTCAGGTTGGGTCTAACCTAGCTTTGCACAAATACTAGGAGTAAGTGAAAACATCTAGTCAAAATAATCAAAAGAGAAATAACTCCAAAGCTGTCTGGTTTACTTGGTGGTATCTTGTTTTTTAACATCTGTAGAATTGAAATGTAAAATGGAGACATTGTGGTTGTAGCAGCAGTTAGTCTTGAAGTAGTATCAACAACATTTGATTTCCGGGATTGGTCAAGTGCCGTCAGAAATTCTGTCGGCAGAAACCTCGGACCGACCCAGTTCTTTGGGTCTGTCCCTGCCAGTGCGGACACAGACACTGATGTCATGCTCTCAAATCAAAACTCTTGTCATGTTCCAGGTCCTCCAACAGCATTGACCACCTCCACAGCAAGCGAGACTCTGCCTACTCCTCCTTCTCCACCAGCTCAAGCATCCCAGAGTACCTCGCCTCCACCCCTTCTTTCAGTCCAGAGCGTTCATTTTCACTGGAGTCCGTCCCTCAGAGAAGAGGAGAGATTAAGCAGGCTGACATATGTTATGTCCAGACGGTTTACGATGCCCAGCAGGGCCTGTCTCAAGAGCACGAGCTGAGCTCCCCCTCTGTTGCGATGATGCGGACCAGTAATTCCAGAGGTGGGGCAAGGCCAGGGCTAAACCAAGATCGGCAAGGTAAAGTTTCTGCTTCAGGAAGGTTTTTGGGTAAACTAATTTTGTTTTGATGATCATTGCTTTTCTTCGTATAATTGGTTTCAGATTCAGTAGGTGGGGTCTGTCACCATTACAGCAGCAGTGTCAGCAGCAGTAGCGGCAGCAGCAGTGATTGTGTACTGGCATCAAACAGACACAGTGTGGGACCAATATGGGGCCCAGCAGCCAGCCACAGCTCCTACGAAAGCCTTAAGGGGGCACCGGCTCCACCGAGACGCAGTGACAGCTATGCAGCCATCAGGAACCATGAAAGACCAAATTCCTGGTCCAGTCTTGAACACGCCCGGTCCCTACGGTGAGTAGGGTCTGTCAAATCAGAGTGAATATTGAGTCTCAAAAGTCAACCAAGATGCAACAATGATAATGGTGATGAGGCAAAAACAATGGAGTTTGTTTTAATTGTTGAAATATGACGTGCTTGTTTAAAATACTTACTTAAACTACTTAAGCTACTCAAATATTATTCAATCTTTTGTATTTTACTCAGGTCTCTGCAGAAAGGTTCCTGGCATCACTCCAGTGGCCCAGTGACCTCAGGTGCAGGTAATATTTGACTTCTTTAAAATATAGTGTTGCACTGCTTGCTTTTGCAGTTGTGTATTGAGTAGACAATTTGTCCAAGTTCTGCTATCATCATACTCTGCATCACTCTAACTGTAAAAGCACTGACATCATTAATGTGGGTCCAGCTAAAGGCTCCTACGGCGCTGAGGGTCTGCTCCACACAGTGATAGAGAAGAGTCCAGAGAGCAGCCCCACCACAAAGCCCCGCCAGGGTGGAGGCTTTCCCCAGCCTCCTTCCCTTACTGGACCCTCCTCTGAACCTGCAGACCCTATCTCCCAATCTGGCTGGTTCATTCTGCCCACCGGCATGTACCCTGTCCCCCAGCTTGAGCCACACTACGCACAGATGCCCAGCGCCAGCCAAAGGCCAGGCTCCTCGGCAGACTACGACACACTGGCCAAGGATAGCAGCGGACAGCCGCAGTTGCTGCAGGGTGTCAGAGGTAGAAAGGAAGGAGCAACAGAGAAGCAGAGGGATTTCAGGATGTCAGCTACAGAAAACGGATACCAAAACAACACTACTTCTTCACTATACCCCTACTCCTCTTCTACAACATCTGCCTCTACACAGCTTAGGACTCCAGCACACGAGGCAGACAGGTATTTTTGTTTTGATATTTTAACCAACAGCTGTGTAGTGATTGTCATCACTCCATACTTGTGGCTGTAAGAAGTTACTTCTTCTTGACGTTCAAAGCATTTACTTCTTGTTGGTTATTGGCTGGAAAGCTGGAACACTGTGTATGCTTAGTGGTGTAGATGGGCACAGTTTATTATAATTGCCATTTATTGACCCTGGACTGTCCACAGAGATCACGTTTTTTCAGAACGTGGGTTCTGGGGACAGCAGAGTGAGGAGATGTTTGCTGTATGGGACAACAAATGTTGTAGCCCAAACATCACTTGGACCTTTAATGCCATTTGGAGAGGGGTTGCAGGGGCTTTCCAGACACTGATCACATCTGTTGTTATGTACACAATTCTCGGTCATTAATGGTAACTTGGTCTTCTACTTTTATGAGGCCTCAACAAGAAGAGGTTAAGTCCGACCAGACAAGGGACCAGAGGCCCCTAAACTACCAGGGACCTCACGTTCAAAGCTTCCAAGGGTCCCATCTTCATGCAAGCCAGAGACCCCACAGCCAAGTGTTCCAGGAACAGAACCAGGATTTCCACATTCCCCACGCCCAATCAACTGCTGGGCTCAGACCTCCATCCTCACAAGAGTGGGGGGACACCTGCATACCTGACCAGTCCAAGGGAGACAGAAACAGGTACAGTATGGAGGGATGACTGAGTGAATTGATCATAGACTGTATGAAATGTGGACGTAGTCTCTGTGACTTCACCAATGGGTGACAGTCATCTTGGCGGTGGAGCGGGGATGGAGCTAAGGGGTGCCAAATTAAGCCTACAATCTCTGCTCACCTCTTGTGACGGCAGTCACCTGCCAGTAACCCCCCCCCTACAGTTGTCATACAGGGGGAACTAAGCTATGATTCCCTTGGAGCTAGCCTCAACTGGCCATTCAAGCAACTGCTGTTTTTAGCATTTCTGTGTGCTTAAGTGTTCAGCACCAGTACTTGGTGTGGAAATGATTTCACAGCGTTTTCAGATTTCTGATTCTGACTGTCTTTGTAATCCTCATAATGTAATGTAATCAGCATCTCCCCAAAAACATGTCAACAAATGAATAGCGGTGAATGAATGAACGATTTAGTTAATGAGTTTGTCAATCAATCAGTCATCTGCTGATTAAAGTCCTTTAGCAAGTCAAAATCCTCCAGCTTGTCAGAGTGCTTCAACGTGGTCCAAATTTGGTGTTTTACATTCAAGTCATACTACCAGCAGTGTTCAAGACAACGCAGACTCATCTGTTATTTTGGATGACACTAGCTTTGCAGAAAACAACAGAGACATGAGACATACACTCATAGAGTTCCAAAGAGCCACACCTGCTGCTGGAGGGCTCCAGGCAACACAGGGCCGAACCCAGTGCTTTTGCCAGAAAATGGTGAGATTTGAGACCACTGGAGAGGAAGTTGGTTTGAGATTAGTCTTGCATCGCGAGGCCGATTTCCACAGCGCTGTGGTGTGAGGTCTGGCTAATCCACAGATACATTCTGGGATAGAAGAGAACAAAAATTCTCTGGGTTTTTTGCATTTCTTTAAACCAATCACAATTTTCTTGTGCGGCGCTAAGCTCCTGAAGCTCCTGGTGGCTCTGCAAAATAGTATCTGGAACAAATAAGATGCGACATACAACATAAAATTGTTTTTCACACAAAACAATAACGTGAGCTATATAAGTTAGCTGGAAACATTGATAAAGTCCCAGTTATGAAAAAAATGTCTTAAACGTATTCTTTGTGAATCTTTTCTAATCATTGAACAAAAGAACCAAGCAGGCCTGCATTATCCAAGATTTCCTCAGAACTTCTTGCTAGTCTAGTTTTATTCTTCCCAGTAACAATAGGATTTTGAAAACTGCAACACACTTAGAGTGGGAGGTGAGGGGCAAAGCCTTGCAAAGACTTTATCCTAAACTAGTATAACATTAACATTGGGCTACTGGGCCCAGCAACCAGACACATCAACACAAACACATATGCTATTTTGCATGACAAAACATTTCCAACTACAAAAGCTACTTCCTAACAGTAAATGGTTGGTTAGTTCATACAATAGTTGGATATACTGTATGTATCAGGAGAAGTGGCTGATGTCAGTGATTATTCCCCCTCCTTTACAAACTTCTTGTTGTCCTTTCTTCCCTCCCTCACTCCCTCCCTCCAGATCAATGGATCAGGCCAGCATTCATTCAGAGCCAGTGGCATCCACCAGGCTCACCCAGGGAGAATTGCCTCTTACCCACTTACCTGTTCACCCTCAGCCTCAGGATCTACCCCCCTATGCCTCCCAGCATCACCCCCGTCACCTCAGTGACTCAGCAGTTCTGCATTACCAGCACTGGGACCACAAACAGCAGGACAAAGACAGGGAACACCCACTGACCCGTCTGGAGATCGCTCTTGCCGAAGTCCAGCGATGCGCCAGCCCCAACAGTGTCTCCGCAAGTAGCCATGGCAACAGTAGTCTTGGTAATGACAGCCAGGGACCTGTCCGCAGCCTCTCTGTCCTGGAGAAAGTTAGTCGCTTTGAGCGCCAGGAATGCACCGGAAAGCAGGGCAGTCACAGCACCACCACCGTACAAGACAAGGCCACGCATCTAAGGGTAACTCAAACCAACTTTGTTTGGTCACCATGTATTCTTTTGGTGGTTTAACTGTGTGGAGTTTTAAAAACCACACAACAGCCTAGCAGTCCCATTTGCATGTCATCCCAAACTTACCTCCTAAATTTGTTGGCTGTGATACTTCTTCACTGCTTTATGTCTTCTTTTATTGTTGTTCAGATGTTTGATAAAGGCTTCAGCACCCCATGTGGAGCAGATGACCTCAGAAACATGCTTGAGAGAAGCACCAGCAGGGTCAAAGCCCACAGGACTCTTAGCTACAGAGGAGGCAGTAGCGAACATACAAAATACAGGTAGAGTGATCATGGGAAATTAATAAAACTATATATATATATAAATATATAACAAATTATCTCAATAAATGTTGCAATAATAACAACTGTATTTTTAAGGGGTCCAAGCCCGAGACTGTAGGAAACAAGGTAGCAAAGCTACGCGGTTCACACAGCAGGGCTGTGGAACCCTATTGTTTTCGTGAGAATAATTTGTATTATTCTTTTGCCTCTTAAACTCCTGCTACAGCCTAAACTGTACATGGTGGGGGGTGCCATTTTCAGGGCTAGTCCAATACCAAGGACTAAAGACTTTGTTACTGTCTCAAGTAGATTTTTCAGATATTTTTACTTTACTTTACTATTTATTTTTTGGCGACTTTTTACTTTTACTTTTACTTTTACTTACATTTGAACACTAATATCGGTACTTTCTACTCCTTACATTTTACAAAATTGGCTCATAACTTTAGTTTGGTACTAAAGCTCGTCTATCAGGTTTGATTGTGAGTGCATGTAGGAGAATAGCGCAGACACGCGTCGTACTCCAAAAAGAGAAAAAAGTGAGAGAAAAGAAAAAGAGACTAGTTGTCTAGAGGATAACCAGTTGAGATCAATAAATTTCAAATAATTTCACTGGAGTTAGTTAATACCAATACCAATTTTCAAACAATACCAAATTTAATCTAATTGGATCGGAAGCTACACAGACCTCTCACAAAATGAAATTATCTCATCAAATTGTGTTTGATCCTGAAACTCACACACCATATATCCACGCATTCCCAACTGAATCTCCTGAAATGGGCCACGCCGATTTCCGCCTATAGTTTTATGTGTGAAAAATCGAGATTTATCAAAAAACCTACTTCGCCAAACTCCTCAGACCGTGCTACCGATCTGCATGAAACTCGGAACATACATAAAATTAGCTAATAGTTGTCTCTCCCCAGCACAAAGCTTTTTAAGAGCCCTCTTGAAAGTTCAGGTTATTTCCCCATTTTCTAGTGTTTACTGTACATCCAATCTGGCAAACCATTTTTACATGACTTTTTTTCAAATAATGCTTCCCTAGCCATCTCACAAGCCCACTCCATTCAACCATATCAAACGCTTTTTTGCCATCGGAGAAAATAGCAGCTATTGGGGATTGTCTATCAGCTAAAGACCATGCAATATTAATAAGATGCCTGTTAATAAACCCCACCTGATTAGGATGAATTAAAGAGGAAAAAAAACCTTGATCTATTTGCCAACATTTTTGAAATAATCATAATGTATGCATTAGGGAAATTGGGCAGTAATTATTGCAGTCTCTTGGGTCCTTACCTTTTAGAAGGACCAAAGTTATCAAAGCCTGCCTAAATGTTTGTGGAAGTTTACCCTCCTCTACTGCCTCTTTATATACTGTACATCTAACAGAAGTAGAGCCATTTCAGTTGCAAACTCTTTTTGCAAAGCTTTCTGCTGTGAAGCCATCAGTGGGCTTCACCCACAGGCATGGCCCCCATTACCCCTTCAATTTGGCTAGTCTCTCTCAGCTGGGTTCAAAATTCTCCAAATGTCAACTAAGCCTAAAATCTTTGCTGTAGTCCAGAATTGGATCCATTGTCAAAGTAAAATTGCCCCCTAGAACAATATTTTGGTTCCCTGCAGCTTGTAATTTCTATTCTAAATTGATAAATGCCTGATTATCTACATTTGGTGCTTATGTGTTAGTCAGAATTAGTTCTGGCCCTTGTTTTTCAGCCACAATGAAAACTCTTCCAGAATTATCCTTAATTTATTTAATTAATTTAAATTGCAGGTGCTTGCCAATCAGTGTAATGACCCCTCTACTCCTGCTAGACCTGACACTATAAAACACATATCCAACCCATAATCCAAACAATTTTTCAGATTCCACAATAAACATATGTATATGTGCTGTATTTATATAGCGCTTTTCTAGTCTTAACAACTACTCAAAGCGCTTTTACATCATACAGGATACATTCACCAATCACACACATTCATACACTGTGGCCGAGGCTGACACACAAGGTTCCACCTGCTCATCAGATAAACACTCACACACATTTACACTCCAATGCGCAGAATCAGTGGCAACTTGGGGTTCAGTGTCTTGCCCAAGGTCACTTTGATATGGGACTACAGGGCCAGGGATTGAACCCCCAACCTTCCGATTGGCACATAACATATGCGTTTCTTGCACATTTTGTTTTTTTTATAAGACCAAACGTAATCTTCCTACTCTTGATTGGAGAAATGTACAGAGCTTAAGTTAGACAACATAACAAATACACACTCCATGTGTACCAGAAACAGAACAATGCACTGTTCAACTAAACGTAAAAGTTTGTCTTTTCGGTCCGCAACCCGACTAATACAGA
Organism: Etheostoma cragini; assembly: GCF_013103735.1. Taxonomy (NCBI): domain Eukaryota; kingdom Metazoa; phylum Chordata; class Actinopteri; order Perciformes; family Percidae; genus Etheostoma; species Etheostoma cragini. Next base: position 4,980,564 of record NC_048422.1, read on the forward strand.
AGAAATGTCCAACTAGAATTCCAGCCAGTGTCTCATGTTAGCGCCATATATAAATATATGTATAGATATATAGACATATTCTCGGATATTCTGAGTGGATGCTGGACGGCGGTTCTGTGTGCACGCTCAATCTCAATCTTCCCCTCAGTCCCCAGCAACTCCATAATTAGCTCTCCTGCTTTGTATCTCCACCAGCTGCTAACCTTTTAGATTTTGACATTTTCGGCATCCAGAATGTTTCTCGTCCCTGCTGAGCACAAATATCTCTGGTCAGAATCTTGAAAAGAATAAATACCGCACTATACTATACGGAACTCGTCCTTCACCCAGCTAGTTTGCTATTAGGTCTTGTGACACCCCAGCAACTGTATTTGTGTTTTGAAAAATGTTCGCCTTTCAGGCCAAAAGTTATTTGCATTCACTTTTATTTTGATTCAAATGGTTACCCATTAGTAAAAACATGTTTTGTCCATGTATTGCAACATTTGATTTAAAGTCCTTTTAAATTGGCTGTATTTTCTTCCTAATCTTATTACAAAAGGCATTCAAATTTTTGTGTGGTGTTTAGGGCCCCAGCAGATCCCAGTTCAGCCCTCCAGAGGAGCCGCAGCAGCTTCCAGCTGGACGAATCCAGGGAGGGTGACAGCAGCAAAGACTTCCCCCGGACACAGGACATCCAAGAGATGATGGGCTATATGCAGGACACGTCCTCCAACAGGTCAGAGTCTTTCAAGAGGTCAAAGTCCTCCAATAGGTCAGAGTCCTTTATTATGTCGAGGTCTTCCAACAGGTCAGAGTCTTTCAACAGGTCAGAGTCCTCCAACAGGTCAGAATCCTCCAACAGGTCAGAGTCCTCCAACAGGTCAGAATCCTCCAACAGGTCAGAGTATTCCAACAGGTCAGAGTATTCCAACAGGTCAGAGTCCTCCAACAGTTCAGAATCCTCCAACAGGTCAGAGTATTTAAACAGGTCAGAGTCCTCCAGTAATTCAGAGTCTTTCAATGGGTCACTGTGCTCCATTAGAGTCCTTGAGCGTGTCACAGTACGCCAACAGGTAAAATACTGCAGGTCAGAGTCTTTAAATAGGTCAGAGTATTCCAACAGGTCAGTATTGGGAGTCTCTCTCATACACCCTGACAATTGTCTCTAATCAGATCTTATAGGGACTCTTTAAAAGATGCCCAGTCTAAGGTCCTGCAATCCACCTCCTTCAGACGGAGAGACCTCAGCTCCTCGAGCAGCCCCCCATCTCCTGCAGCTACTCCTCTCATCTACTCATCCAGCAGCAATCAGCCTCCACCTGTCCTTGCCAAGCACCACTCCCTGGAGAGAAAAGGCCCAAAAACCATGCCCAAACCACAGGGCATTGTCATTACTCCACAGTCGCAACCACCGCTCACTTCCCTTCACACCCCAAAGGAGCAGCATGTGGTCAACCCAGAGACTCGAGGCCCAAGCCCCCCAGCCCTTCCCAGCCTCCCACCGGTTGGACCTCCTGCTGTGATGCGGATCTGTGGCCGCAAGCGGCTGACAGTGGACCAGAAGAAGCAATCATACTCTGAGCCAGAGAACATGAACAAGGTTGGGATTTCAGATGCAGAGACAGACGCCCTTTTCAAGCGTGGAGGAGGTAAATAAACTTTAGAAAATGCAGATATAAAAACAGATGTGACCTTACACCCCTCATAGTGTCAACAAACCTCTCCAAATGCCTTCCACAATATCTCAAAATAATCAAGGCAATATTGCAAATATCACATTGACAAAATTGTGGCGGGCTAATTACTTAAAATTGGTATTCTAGATAAACATGTTTGTTTTAGTAGGCTAAGTATCATGCAATTGTATTACTGACTCTGGGCTTCAGTTCTGGCAACAGTATTTAAAATATTGCTAAGAATATCCAGCACAACCAATGCCTTTTTTTATATATAAATAGTAGCATTTCCATCACACAAACACGTTTTAGAATGTTACCAGTTCAGGGCACCACCGGACATCTGCATGGAGGCTGCTCACAAAATACATTATAAATGTCAGTGTGATATTATCTGTTATGGCACATCTAAACATCAAGAGTTGGGTGCCCGGATCGTTTGATTGGTGGAGCGGGCAGCCATGTGCCGAGGTTTGCTCCTCAGCACAACAGGCCCGGGTTTGACTCCGACCAACGTCCCTTTGCTGCATGTCATTCCCCTCCCCTTTCTTGTCTTCAGCTGTCATAAAATAAAGGCCTAAAATGCCTCAAAAATAATCTTTTAAAAATAAAAGCAACATCAATATATGTGGCTAACCATGGGCATTGACTCTGATCTCCCTGTCTGTCAGAGACCAGCGTGGCAGATCGGCGGAAGATGTTTGAGCTTGTAGCAAGTCGTGTCCCGGGCGCGGCTTTGCAAAATGCCACATCGAGGTCCGACCTGCGGCAGCTTCAGCACAACGCTTTGGCTGATTACGTGGAGAGAAGGAGAAGTGTGAAAAGAGACAAGGGAGGACAGAGGAGTGGACTGAGGCCCCGTAGTGCCTATCTACATCCTGAAAACAGCAACTATATAGGTGGGTGTAGAGAGGAAAGGAAGAAAAAGGATGTGGTAAGGGGTGCTGGTTTAATGGTAATATAAAGAAGGGTGGGTAAAGCAAATATTTAACTGATAGACAGAGTGGATCAAATAATTTAATCACATCCTTCTTTCCTTCTTCTTTTTCCTGTCTTTGATCTTTGTTCTTCCCCTTCTTCCCTCTCTCTCTAGACTCCTCCTGTCACTCTGACACCCTAAGCCTCTCCTCCATCTCCAGCCTGCTTTCACTCCAGGACTCTGGCGCAGATCGAAGCTTCTCCTTCGGAGAGAGGCGTCTCTGCTCCACCCTTCCTCCTGAAGCTGACCTACGGAGCTTCCAGTCCAACCTTTTCTACCCGGGCAGGGTGACTATTCCAAGGGCTCCGGTGCAACCACCTCTTAGGTAACCAAACCAACTGCAGATAACACAGTTAATTGGCCTTGCTAGCAGTGTGGTTTTAGGGATGCAGTGTTTGTCTGTCAGTTTGTAGGTCCACCACTTTGGTCCATACCAACATATCTCAACAACATGGATTGCCATAATATTCTGTACAGACATCCATTTTCCCAAAATGATGAAACCTAATGACTTTGGTTACCAACAATTAAGTTTTCACTTATCCAGTGGCATAACTCAACATTTGTGGTTTAAAGCTTTAGAGCGTCATTATTTTATATTAACAAAAGTCCGTTACATCCAAGCCATTGCCAAATGAGTTGCTACAAAGTTAATTAAGACTATCAGCTCCACACAACTCTCTCGGTTTTTCTCAATATGGATATGTTCATAAAATTGTGTCGTCTGGCGACTTTCACGCACATAAAATTGAGTGAACCTCTTCTGAAGAGAAGATAATTTTTTCTGTATTAGTTTTTTTTTTTTTTGAATAACATGTTTTGGGCATTTTAGGCCTTTATGTGTATAGAACAGCTTGGACTTGAAAGGGGAGAGAGAGGGGGAATGACATGCAGCAAAGGGCCCCAGGTTGGAATCAAACCTGCTGCCGTTGCATTGAGGAGTAAACCTCTGTATGGGCACCCGCCCTACCAGGTGATCTAACCAGGCGCCCAACTTCATGATTTTTAATCCTCTGTCTCCTCCTTGTTCACAAATAACTATGTGGCATTGCGCGCAATCACGGAATTAGATTCTATGTGTGGTGGTAGCTGGCACGGGGTAGAGGGTGCACACGCAGTAGAAGACGATTTTGTAGGAGCTTCAGCCCCGAATGTTTTGTGTGTAGCTCCTGATGTATTTTAAAAAGTCAACTGATGAAGCAAACAATTGAGTTTCCACGCTATCTGTAAAAATAGAGATGAATAGCGTGCCTTCCGTGGTCTGTGCAGCTTCAGGTTTATAATGGACACGCTCTGCTGTCAACATGCTTTGGCTGGTGTGACGCGCTGTTCTGACGCGCTTGTGCTCTGTGTATTTATGCCGTAGTTTTGGTTTTCCACCTCCGATGTAAAGCAACGTACAGCCACTTCCCTGAACTTTGTATCATTCAGAGACCATGGTCTCAGCCGGTCTCAAACTCTGAGTCTGTCAGAAGGTCTGAGATCTACCGTATCAGCAGAGCAATCACAAAATGCACAGCAGACTATGGTGCAGGTATTATTTTCTGAAATATAGTTTCTGTATTTTTGTAAAAGCCTATAACCACTTTATTTTTCTCAAAATATCACCGCGACTCCAAATCACAGAGAACACAGATATAATTTGAATGTGCACAAAGTTATGAACATGAGCAGAAATCTTGCTCTGAAATATTACAGTCCAGGGTTTATTAATTAATTCAAACAAATAATTCATAATTGAGGTGAATAATTGTCATATGCACATTTAAGGAGGTTACTTCCCTAACAAAAGATGCAAACGAGGAGGGAAGAGTAAACTTTGCCTAGAATACATGTGTGCTGACTCAGATATGATTAGAAAAGTCAATCAACAGGAAAATAAATAGTTGAAAGCAATACAGAATGCCTGAGAGCCTTACTGCAATATATTCCATACTGTTTTTTAACTGTCCCCTATGTTTCCCTTTGTATAAAGATATTTCCAGAATAAATTCAGAAAAGTCAAAATCATGCATAAAAATTCAACTGAATGAAGGAAATTAAGTGTTTAACGCACAAAATGTTCTGTGGGATGACCCCCAGGCCCCCGCATTAAAACACAGATCTGGAAATAAAACCCGGGCCTTCGGTTTGCGTGGCCAGTTACGATTAGGTCAAATTATATAAATGCTATGAACTGGGCAGCTAGTATGAACATACACCGGGTACTAACAAGATGGGCAAGCCAATTGCTGTTGCATTAAATTTACTTAAAATCATTGTATGGGAAACACTGTTCTTCATGGGGAAGTGAGAACCTACGCATTATAGCTTAAAGTGAAATGTCTCATGGATGGATTGTCATTACATTTTGAAATTCACATGCCCCACCGGATGATTGTAATACCTTACATTTACATTTAATATGGAGTTGAGTTATTACATTATCATTACAATTTAAGAACTCCTTTCTGTATTCTTCTTCCAGTCCTCCTTCTGGTTCCCTTCCTGAGCCACAGGCCCAGATTCTTGAGGATATCATCCCTGGCAAAGGGATCAGCAGACAGAGTCAGTCCACCAGCGGAGACATGGACCTGGACCTGCAATCGCTTGCCACAGAGCCTCAACTTAACAGAAGACTGTCCAAGCAGCTCAATGGGGTTCTGCAGAGGGCCGGGTCAGCTCGGGACTCCAGGAAGACGGCTTCTGCTGATAATCTCCTGGAGAAATCTGAGAAGACACAAATGTCTCCTGAACACTACCGCTGCCGCTCCTCCCCTACAGAAGAAAGACTGAACCAGGTAACACTCTAGTGCTACCGGGAGCTCACCTTTATTGAATGCAGCCCAAAACTACTGAATTTAATGTGGATTTTCTGAACCATTTTGTTATTTTTTTTATAAGTAATTTTGTTGCAAGTTGCATGTTAGCAGTAACACTATTATAGAATCAAGAAATAACACAATCAGAAAATAAATTGAGTTTGTTGATGTCAGTGGTGGGGGATTTAAAGTCTTGCATTAGGTGGAAGCTGGTATTTAGTGCAGACAATTAGCCAGGAATTATAAGCATTATAAGAAACTAGAAATTATGACTTTAGACATAGTTTTTGAAATAATAGCTTTACATTAACAAATGCATACAATATTGTTGTTATTTTGGTCTTTCATGATAACTGGATAAAACATGATGTAATAACCCAAGATGCAAAATAATATAGTATACTTTCTAATTAATACACTTGCAAAAAGGTATGAAGCTATATCACTTTGGCTAAATAAATTTTAGGACAGAAAGTTAGAAACAACAACAGAATGGAGTGACTTTACAAGGAATCATAGTATAAAGTGTGACCAATATTGCCATAACAACAAGATCTTTTCCTTATGGATTTGTTGCTTTGATTGTAGGCTGCTTTCAGACAGATTTAGCCCCTGTGTGAACAAAATGCAACCCCCTTGTTCAGTTGACTGAGGCCAGTTGGCGATGCAGCAAGGGTATCAATAGAAAGGGCTCCAGCAATAAAACGTAGGGTTGTCCAGTGGTCTGCAACTGGCAGGCAAGGCGCTGTGGTGTAGCTGTGGTGTAACTATGTTGTAGCTGTGAAAGCCATAGTTTTACTGTGTACCCTGTGGTTCCTCTTTGTGTCTTACAACGCCAGTGTAAAAATTACATCTCACCATTTAACTTATCAATTTTTGTTTCAATTTTTTTTTAAATCAGTTTTTGTGACATAATAATGTTATGCAAAAATGCTTTTCAACGCAATAATAATAACCACAGAACGGAAGACATTTGGTCAGATACTGAATTGGTGACACTAATCATACTCTGTGCTGCCAGGTTGAAAGTGTGTATTAAGCATCCACGTCTCGCCAAAATTACACTTTTTATTAAATTCTTTCATGGCATTCACTACATATTTTAAGTTTGTCTGGACATACATGGATGTAAAACTGCAACAACTGCCAAGTGGTTGGCAAAGGTTTACAACTACAAGGAGGTTATTGTAGTTTCATCTACTTTGGTCCAAAATTAAATACATCATCAACTTGAATGGAGTGCTAAGAAAACATTCATGGCCCTCTTGGCGTTACCGTTTATTTGACAACGTTTTGCAATTATGGGACATTTGGCCTTGAATCTCACAGGAAATACCCAGAGTCCTCAAAGCTTCCTGTGAGGTGCCAGAGAGCCGGAGACGGTCACTGGGCGCTGTCCGATGTGGATTATAGCAAAGATAACACCCACACACACACACACAAACACACACACACACACACACACACACACACACACACACACACACATACATACATCAGACACCCAACTACAGCGTTTTTAAAGGAATCCAGTAAAGGATGAATTTGTCTTTTATCTCCTTCAGTGTTTAGAACAGGCGGTGTCACATAAACATCATTACACTTCAGTCAGACAAACTGTAGACACTCTGTCCTGTTAAACTGCAGGAAGGAATTTAAATGTCCCTGAACACACAAGTAAGGAAAATGTTCTAAACTGCATAGGAAACATAGCTCCGGGGCGCCTACACTGTCAGAAATAAGGGTACAGTAGGGGTCCATTTCTGTCCCCCAAGGTACAATCTATACTAACGTACCCCATAGGGCTCATTGTTGGACCTCAAGTAACATATATGTACCTTTTTGAGGGTCAAAAGGTACATATATGTTCCCAAGCAACCCTCAAGGGTACAGTTTTTGTACCCTTGAGGGTACAGCCCCAGTGACAAGCCATTGTACCCCTAAAGGTACAATTATGTACTTCATTTTCTGAGAGTGTAGGTAGCCTACCTGGTATTGCTTGCGCCCCATGCACAGATGCTCAGTCCTCAGTGCAGCGTCTGCAAGTTAAATTCTGACCTGCTGCCCTTTGCTGTATGTTGTTCCCCCCTCTTTCTCCCCTTTGAAGTCCATGCTATCCTATCAAATAAAGACCTAAAATGCAACAAACAAAACTCCTTGGCTGTATTTTTTATCACAGTTGATTGATGCAGTACTGTGTGGAGTTAGTTTGTGGTGAAAACCTAAAGCAGTTTACAGCTCTAAGTGTACATTCAGACCAGAAAAAATCGATCCGGCAATTTTCCACAGTGTTGTGCGGCAATGGGAGTATCACTGAAATGGCCCATTTGTGTTGTCTTGTTGTGTTCTTCAGCCCCCAAAAGTAACACAAGTAGACTTTATTTTTCACAATTACTGTTTTCTCTCAAAGTGTTTATAGATTTCCACATTTTTGAATGCACCCCTGATCCCCAGCTGGGAGATTCCCAATGATGTAAATTATAAATTATAGGAGATATGATACAACATGATTCCATCTGGAGCGGAAACACAAAAGTAGTGGAAGTCCCTTCCTAAAAGACTCAACTTGTCTTTGTGTGTTTCAGGACTCCCCTCCAGGTGATGTCGGGATGTTCTGGGTCCATATCTCTGAACCTGAACATTGCTTTCTGGCTGAGGACAGGTATGCCAAACCTCCATTCAGACCAAGTGATCATGTGACCAAACAGCTGATGGCTCATATTTCAGACCAGGTTTTTCTTTGTGGATTCTTACAATCCTCCATCTGTCCCTTCATGTCACGTCATTTATAATCTTTCTTAGTTCAGTTCAGTAACCTCTATTAGCATGTATAAATCAATAAAAGGTAGACTGTGTGTGTGTGTGTGTGTGTGTGTGTGTGTGTGTGCGTGCATGCGTGCGTGCGCGTGTGTGTGCGTGTGTGTGTGTTTGTGTGTGTGTGTGTGTGTGTGTGGGTCTATGTGTGTGTCTGTGTGGGTGTCTGTTTGTGTGGTTTAGGCTCTTTGCTATTTTAAACCTAACTGGTGCCTTATGTGTCTGTGCTCCCTGCAACTGGCACCATAGAGAGAGTGAAGGACAGGAAGCAAGGACTGAGGACAAGGAAGGAGAGGAAAAGAAAGAGAAGAGGGAGGAGGTAGAATAGGGGGAAATGGAAAGAAGAGGAATGGAGAAGTTGAAACAACAGAGGTAGGAGGTAAAAAGAGAGAAAGTCTGAAATTGAATTCCAGGCTGCTTTACAACAGAAATTCTGAAAGCTACTGGGAAGGAAAGTGCCTAGGTATGAAAGTTGAAGATCAAGGGAAGGGAAAAGGAGGATGGAGGAAGGTAAAAATGAGAGAGAGTTGAGAGGAGAGAAGTTCACTGGAAGGAAGAGGGAAAGGGGAGTGAAGAAGGGCGACACTGAGAAATTTCTGACACTAGCTCAGACACAAAAAAATAAACAAAATACCAACTCCTCTCCACAGGGATTTATTCACTTAAAACTCTTAAATGTGTTTACTCTCAAAATGTCATGGTCAGAGGTCACTTTAGGAATTCTGTGGTTGTTTACACATCTGTCTGATGTCTGAACGTAACCAGGAAAATGAATGCACTTCATTTGAACGTTCAAAAACTGGATGGTAGTAACATGTAAATGAAAAATTGTTAACCGGACATATAGGAAGACCCATAACACATTGGCTTGTTTTACTACAAATTGCATGTTCATTATTGTTATTTTCCAAATTATCCATCAGTTTCTAGGTTGTTTACCTTACATCCAGGCAGTGCTCTATGGAGAGTGTACTGCCATACTACAGTGGTGCTCATAAGTTTATGAACCCATGCTAAAGTTGACTAAAAAGAGGAATAAAAAATCATCTTTTGGAAATTGATCTTAATGCCTTAATCTATCTATAAATTGTAGGAACGTCTATCTGTCTTCCTGTCTCTCTGTCTGTCTGTCTGTCTGTCTGTCTGTGTATGTGTGTTATGCACATATCTCTAGAACCGTTAGTCCAATGGATTTCCAACTTGAAAGGTGTCTTGTTATGGGCACGAGTAAGTTTGACGTTGTTTGGGAAATGCAAAAGATATAGTTAAATATATACCGTAAAAGAAGCATACATTGGCTTTTGCCGCTCTAGCCCCTGGCCTCTCCTCCTCTTTGGCACCTAAAATGTGAAATACATCTCAGACCCACAAAAATGTGCAAAGTAGCACTACTTTGGACTGTCTTTGACTTTGAATAAACAAAGGACAATTTCAGAATTTAAGGACGTTTCAGAATCCCACACATGCATGCACATTGAATAGACATTGGGAGACTTATCCATTTTTCCGTATCTTTCATGACGCTGCAGAATAGTTTTGTTTAATAATCTGGTTTAAGCAGGGGAATACCTCAATGCCCAAAAATGTAAACTGCCTGGGGAAAATGGGGATGTCGGCAGAGATGGTTAAGTTGTGAATTGGGCAGAATCATTTAAATGAAGTTGTGCAGACTTTGACTTTCAAAGCCTGATACGCTTCCATACTCCTCGCATAATGATAGACTGAGAGGGGTTTTTCTAAAAAGACCAAAACATTGTCCGCAATTGTCCAGAGAAATGACAAACAATGCCGGACTCAAGGGGCAACCTTAGCGGGAGGATCTAGACACTGGAAATGAAGAGGAGGAGGTGCGTCCGGTTAAGACTCGAGCTGAAGGATTAGAATACAAAGCTTAAATCAAACCAATAAAGGTTTTGCTGAAGTCCCTCACCTCTAAGACTGACCATAAAAATGGGCACTCAAGTCTGTCAAAAGCAGTCATTGCGTCATGAGAAAGAAGTGACATTGGGGTCTCACTGTCCTCCACCGCATCAACAATGTGGAGAAGGCGTCTAACATTGTCTTCTGCTAGTCTTGTTTTTATTATTCCTGGTCAGAGTTAACAAATTTTGACATATCAGACTAGAAAAGATGGGCTAGGAGTTTTGCAAGATTTTTATGTCAGTGTTAAGCATGCTCAGCTAGAACAAGGATTCTTATCCTTTTTCAAGAGTAAGGCAATTTATGGCTGTGTAAGAACAACTTAAGAATTCACCCTTTAATCATGTCAAGAAGAAAAGGGCCCAGCTGTTCCCAAATAGTTGCATAGAATTCAGGTGGATCCCGTCAAAGAATTTCTTTATTTTGACAGGGTCAGTTCTAATATTACCATTCGAAGATTTAATAGAAGGAATATCTGCCACTGGATCTTAATCTCATAGGGAGAAGGTGACTAGGTCTAGCACCCTAAAAGTAATAGTGCTGTCTTGTTCTATGAATTAGAAATTCCGATTTCTGTTTCATAATATTGTTGTTATTTCCTTCTGATGATTGCTCTAAAGCAATTTAGTCCGTAAAATTGGTTTGTAACAATGAGTCTAAATTAGTGAATTCAGCTTCAAAAGTTTGCAGTTGAAGTGACTTTGCTTTGCACATATTAGAGCAGAATAATATGGTATTGCTCCTAATAAAACCCTTTATCCCGTCCCACAATATCCTGGGGTCTTCTATTGAGCTGACATTAATGTCTGCAAATAAATGTAATTCTGCAATAAACTGAGTGACATAGGATTCATTATTCAGTAGAGAAGTATTAAAGCGCCATCTAGCAGTAAGTTGAGACAGACGGTCTAGGGTGATGGATTAAAAAACTCCCTTATGGCCAGAGAGTGCCATCAGGAGCAACGCTTTATCAATAGAATGAAGTAATTGAGGGAACTCAAAAAGAAATATGCCAAATATCTATAAGCCCCAAGCTGCTGGCCCATGACTTCAAAGTATTTGTGGCTTGCGCCTGAGTCCCAGTGACCCTTGCGTTTGACCGATCAATATTTGAGTCCCATGCAGTATTTAAGTCGGCACCAACAACAAAAGAACAGTCCGTTAACTCCAGCATCTGATTGGTGGGCGCAAAAACAATTGCCATTTTCCTAAGACTATACTCTATTGTAGAAATTACAATTCTGCCTGTATTGTCTGTCCAAGAGAACAAAACCTTAAGCTGGAGATTCAGTTTTAACAACAATGGCCACTCCTTTTGTTTTTGAGCTTGCCGAGGAGGATGCAATCGAAAAATAAAATCTGTTGGCAAGACAGCCAGTTTTGGCCTGTAGCAAATGTGTCTCCTAGTAGGGTCAGAGTGCTAGCGCACTTGTGGGGTGCATTCAGTCCACCACAGTTCCAGACTAAAAATGTAAGATCAACCATTATCATAAAAGCTGTATTCTAAATGAATGAATCACTAATTAATTAATTCCTAACAATACTGCATCCAAAATTGAGTCCCCCAACACACAGAACATTTAAAACACAAAACAAAAACAGACAGGACGGTGGCACAAGAAGGATAGCGAGAGAAGGATTTATCATCACATACCCTTCACCATACCTAGAGATTGGCGTGGGGAACTTTCCATAAAATCATCTCTCAATGCAAACAAACCATCTATTAGGCTAACAGAAATAAAACCATGCCAATACCTAGGTATGGTGAAGGGTCTGTGATGATGTGGGGCTATTTTAATTCCAAAGGCCTAGGGAACTTTATCATACTATCCATCCTGATGAAGAGATGATGGAGAGATAATTTTATGGCAAATGCCCCATGCCAATCTCTACGTCTATGTGAAGGGTATTTGATGATGTGGGGCTATTTTATTTCCAAAAGCCAAGGAAACTTTGTTAGGATGAATAGCATCGTGGATCCATGAAATAACTGTCCTTTAAAAATAAAAATCTGCCTGCCTCTATGGGAATTTAACAGTAACTGTATTTAAAGGAAGAAAATGTATTTATTTAGGATGCATAATTCATTCACAAAGAAAATTGGTGTCTGTTTTTTTTAATTAAGGCATTAAGATACATTTCCAAAAGAAGATTTTTTTATTCCTCTTTCTAATCAAGTTTAGCATGGGTTCATAAACTTATGAGCACCACTGTATATAAAAGGGCAACTGCATGTCTTAGCAATTTGCAAGTTGTCATTATCCTACCAAGTTCTTGTGTGTACTGATGCCTGGACAACACAGTAACTGTAGCTAATAACATTACCTCCACTCATATACTATTCAAATAAGGGATGTAGCATTCACGCTTTCAGCCATTGATTTGTAAACCGCTGTTTTGAAACCTTAAGCTTGGCCACACAGGTGTTGTTGTCACAAAAGCATGTGACGATTTTGGATGAAAGGGTGGAGCTGGAGAGGATGACGTTGCCAGGCCAGACCTATCGCTGACCTCTGGGCACTGCCACCATTTATCTACGTGTACGACAGAACAGAAAATCTGCAATGTCTCCCTTAAGTCACCAACCAACTTTTGATCAAATGTTCAAATCAAATTTGATGAAGTCAAAGCACTAGTGCCCAAAATTTAAGATAATAACATGGACAACACCCAAAAACAAGTTCAAAACTAGTTTTGATGTACACAGGGCCACAGATACGCATGGCTAAGGTTGACAGGTCCGTGTGTAGCCACGGCCCTAAAGAATCCCCTGCTTTATCATCAATTTTAAAATAAATGGGACCATGATTTACTAAATGACAACTGTGTAATATTGAAGTAGACTTAAAATTAGTGATTGAGGCAATACACTCATTATAAAAATGTTTACAGAAGTAATAAATCAATTAAGAGATAGGGTCATTTTCCCAAAGGCTTCTAAAAAATCTGTCTTCTTTTTCTTATTTTTTTCTTTTTGCAACCAGTGCGGTCCCCCCCTGCTGGCAATTAGATAGAATGCAGGTTTAAGGCAGGTTGAAGATCACGTCAAATTGTGGAGGAATATTTGAAAAAATGTGTACACAAAAGGGAAAATTCACACTATGGCATGCCTTAGTGGAGGTCTCTCTAAGTGCCCTTTTAGTTTTGTCACAACTTTGTAGTAAATACTAAAATATGACCATATTCCCGTAGTTAAATTAAGTTAAATGAACTTCTCTCTAAATCTGTCTTTCTGTCTCTCAGACCTGCAAAAGTCCAGCTATCAGACGGCCTCATCTCTCCTCAACACTCCCAAAATAGCCAGAACACCGTCCAGTCTGCAGGACCTTTGCAAGGTGAGCAAAATAAAAATAAAAAACATTCACTATCATGGGCAGATAAAAATTATATCTGCTAGCACCGTGAGTCCTCTGTGACCCTTCCTTGTGTTCTGATCCTAGACCCGAGCTCCTCCCACTCTATTGTCACTCGCAGGGAGCGACGGAGGAACAGCGAGCGCCACCGAGTCCCCAGCACCTCCACCTTGGCAGCCTCTGTTGGCCTGCCCTGCCCTTTATCACCAACTGGGACTCAGAACCAAGGAAGCACTGAATGGAGCAAGAGGCTCAGCCAGGCCAACCTAGATGCCATCACCTTCCCAGGCATCCCACAACCCAGCACATGTGACGGTGATGGCGATACCACTGCTGGCTGCAATGAAACCCCGGTGACAGACAGACAGACAAGACATAGTTTGAGTGACACCAGCATAATAGAAGACACTGCAGAGGACACAAATGGAAGGAGAGCCTTCAGCTTAGAGATGAGTGGAGGGTGTTCTGCCGAAAAAGCCAAACCAATTTGCCTGGCCTATTTCCAGCTTACTTCCCCACCTGAAAGGAAGGACAGTGGTAGCATTGTGTCGTCTCCTCCCCCATCGTCCCATCCGCCCATTTCCCAGCACCTGTCCTCTCTGCGAATATCTGAATCCAGTCTCTCCAGCTCCATTGACCAGCAGCAACCACTAGAATCCTCCATAGGCCTATTACAGGAGGACTTTGACGAGGTCTTCCTCCAAAATCCTGCCTCTCTGTCACCTCCTACACTAATCAAAGAGAGAAGCATCTTGGAGGACTTCCCTACACCTCCTCCTCCCTTCCTCGATTTGGAGCAGGAAGCTGGACACCAGATTGTGGAAAGGTTCATTGTAAAATATTTTCAAATTCAAACCTAAATTTAAATGTATTGTTGATGGACCCTATTTGATTTTTCTACCGGTTCTTTCTCTTTTTCCATGAATCTGTTCTTTTCCCTGTGTTAAGTCCTAGCATGGATTTCTTAAACAACCCCGTCATTTCAGCCAGAAAGTCATCCCTTCATTCCCCTCCAATGTCCCCTTCCTCCTCCATCTTTCCTTCGCCTATGTCCATCCCCCTTCCTTCCCTGGAGCCACAGCCCTCCACAATCACCTCCATCACCACATCCACCTCAACCAAGGACAGCCTAGGTCTTGAGTACCAGCCACTACCCAAGAGGGAAAAAACATCTGAGGAGCTGAGAGTGGAAGTGCTGGCCCGGCAGCTGGTGGGTAACCTGGGGTCAACAGTTAATTTTACTAAAGGTTGCTGTATCTAGTTCGAACTCTACCTTTGTTGACATTGTTGTGACTTTACCTTTGTTTTTGTACCTGGTTCTGATTCTACATTTGTTGTCTTACATAATTCAGACTCTACCTTCATTGTTCTTCCTAGTTCTGACTCTACCATAATCAGTGTCCCTAATTTTTCCTTCTTCCTTAGCCTTTTTCTACCTACATCTGACAGTCTTTGTTGTTGGACATGGTTTATACTCTGCCTTTGTTTTTATACATAGTTCTGATTCTGCCTTTGTTTTTGTACTTAGTTCTGACTCTACTTTTCCTGTAGAATTGTGTTCTGAATTTCTTGTAGTACCTAGTTCTGACTCTACTTTTGCCAGTGTACCTAGTTTTGACACTACCTCTGACATAATACCTCGTCTACATATTCCCCTGAACATGTCTATGATATCAAATGAAAACATATGCACACCGATTCATATGATATCCTACGAAATTAGGCAACCGTTATGTTTGGCGGTTTTAAAGTTAAATTTAGAAGAGCAAAGGTTACTGTGAGCTGGGTGTCGTCACCGTGAGGTGTCAGCCGTTTCAGCTGCTGTTGCAGTTGAGTTAAGCCAATAAAAGGTGTCTTTGGCTAGATCTGACGATGTGGGTACACAATCCGTCCTGCCTGCACAATCCGTTCTGCGCATGTGCAATATGTTTGCGCACGCTCAGATGATGATCATAATGTACAAGTATTTACTAGGGATTTATGGCACTGCACAATCTGTTCCACAGTAGCGGTCTGCTGTTAGCCTCCACCAGAAAGCTAATGACGTTAGTTTAGCTAACAGGTAATTTGGCTAACCGCTAGCTGACAGCTTGATTCAGTATAAAATAACGTTAGTCAAACTAAACAGTGGAAATTGTAGGCTACAGCTAAATGAAAACATTACAGTAACAAAAAGACAAGTATTGAGTGATTGTATTTTAAATGAGCACATGTAAAGTAGAATTGACATAACAGCTGTCACATATTTGAACGGTTATTTTCAGTTTGAGGGTATTTTACACGCTGTCTCAGCTATTGGTTAGCCGAATTAGCTGTTAGCTAAACTAACATTTGCTTTCCAGTAGAGGCGAACAGACTTTCTTAAACTGTCTATGGGGAACAGATCGTGCAGTGTCGTAAATTCTCGTACATGCGCAAACATATGCACATGCGCAGAAAGGATCGTGCAGGAGGGACGGATCGTGTACCAACAGACTTCACCTTTGTTGTCTTATATAGTTTGATTCTTCCTTTTTCACTGTATCCAGGTGTTGCAGGATCGCTCGTTGGCTCCCCTCCTGGACACGTGGGGAAGTAAATCCACTGTAGAGCTTATGGAGGACATTTTTCCAAACATTAGATTGGTTGGTAAATCACCGTGGCAACGAAGGGGCAGTAGCAGATTGGAGGAAAGGTAATTCTATCATGTGTTTTGCCTTTGAATAGTCTTAAAGATGTTATGTTTTAAATACACTAAGATACAGAGTTTTAGTAATATTTGGATTATTTTACTCTTAATATTATTGTTTTACTTCTATTATTATACTCTTTCCGCTTCTGATTAAATCTTGCTGGTTTGTTTGTGATGTAGATGTACAGAGGAATTTCCTAATTTTACTCAAAATGCAACTCTGTGATGAATACTACCACTAACAGCGAAATGCAGGAAATGAAGTACAGTAGATATCAAATAGAAAGCGAGTGACAACAATTGAATGCACTGAACATCACAGACTGATGTTGAATTTTGGAGTAGTATCACAAAGAATTCCCTTCAAACTGCTTTATACAACCATATGTCACACAAGGATAAAGACCTTTATCTTGAGTGTGTTTATTCAGCCATTAGACCTTACAGAAGGTCACTTCATGCAACTGGATACAAGGATAAATATATCATTGGGAGAAATGGACTTCCTGAAAAACCAACATTTGTCATTCATGTTGTGTTTGCTGACAGTGTCCTTCTCTTATCTACTGCTGACACAGACAAGAAACATCACAAACCCGTGCTGTCTCTGCATGTTGTAGCCAAAGCCCGTCTACGGAAAGGCTCTTCACTCCCTATTACACCCCACTGTACCGAATTTTGTTTCAGTTCAAAAACAAATAGGACTCTATGGAGATAGACGGCTAAATTTGTCTTGTTCGCCTGATTGCCATTGAACAATCTCAGAATTGATTGTAGTTTTGTAAGTTTAACATGGATTATAGGTCAAAAATGAACAAGTATGTCCTTTCAATTTGTAAAAGGTTGAGTTGTTGCCCATAACATGCTAGCATTCTGTTAATGAATGCTGATTGGTCAGTGAAGGACGGATTACAACCAGAGATCCCACTTGATGGCATCCCAAGAGGAGCCAGAATGTCTGAGTGAATATTTCGGCGTGGTCTTTAAAACATTAGCCAACCTCTTTCTAGCATGTGTATTGACAGGGAGAGCCTTACCTGTCAGTGTTGTTGTTTTGTTGTTTATTCTCGAGAGAGAAGAGGATGTGATTCAGAGCTTGCCGTAAAAAAATATCTCAGGTCATCATTGACATATAAAAAAATGGCTTTTTACAACAAAAAAGCCAGTTTAAAAAGATCTAACTCCCTGTGTATTTTCTCAACATTCAAATCACTAGACAAAAAATTATATCCTGAGAAAAGTGGATTTTTGAGGAGTGTAGCTCCATAGTCTGACAAGCCAGACCCAACGGGAACTCACCATTGGCAGGGCTCAAAGTACAGTTATCAAAATAACTAGTTGATCTATTAAACTTTTGCCGTATCCAGTTGGCAAAACTCCGAACACATCTTCCTTTATAAGAATTACTTCAACGCTTAACTCCAAGTCTTCTTGAGTCTTGACCAAAGCCGATTTGAAAGACCCCTGTCTTTCAAATCGGCAGCCATCTTCTTTGTTTTCAAAGACCAGGGAATTCACGCAGAACGTCGCAACTCTGCCATTCTTACCCACTCTATACACAATTTGATTGGCCTTACCAGAATTTGGTTTTTGGAGAGTTGCTAGACTGACCTAGCTGCCGCTAGGGCGCGTCTAGATTTCTAGGCTACCATAGAACCCCATTCATTCTCCATCACCCCCAGTGGAACTCTGGTGGAATTGCAACCAGTTCAGAAGTAGATTTATTTAATCAATACAATAATCAACATTTCTGTAAATTTTTCAACTGTAGTCCTTGTTTCAACTCTAGTCCTAATTACCTAGTATGCATGTCTTCATGGTGGGAAGAAACCAGAGCACTGAAAGGAAACACGGGGCAAACACACAGAAAGGCCTGGAACAACCTAGATTCAAACCCAGGACCTTCCTGCTGCGAGGAAAAAGTGCTAATTACTGAACCACCATGCTGCCAGCCGGTATCAAGAGAGGGGAACCACTACTTATTAGAAATTTGTTGTAACCTTTAAAGTCTGTGGCATCTTGAACGTGTTTTGTTTTGTTGGTGATCATGATGTTCAGGGAAGGAATGTTTCCTCATTAAAACAAAGGCAATCAAAGGAATCATTTTCTCTGTTATACATAGTCAGTCACGTCAGTTGCAGTGTTTTAGCCTTGACCTCGGTGAAACCTATTCTGCTAAACTGATTGTAATGTTGCCTATGTACTGTACAACTTTATTTTTTTCCTCTAAGTTATAAAGTTGGAACAGATGTTTTCTTTTTTTACTGTCGCCATTCCTGAAAATGAGTGTATTCAGTTTTGAGGCTTTGTCGTACAGGTCATGGCAGCAATTACATTGGGTTCAGTCTTGGATGTAGCTGTATAGCTAGCTGTGTAGGAAGATGACGTCCCCATTCTTAATCCCACCTACAAAGCTCTAATTCTTTTGAATTATTTCGAATACTTTTCCAATCATCAATGAACAGACCACCAGATGGATTGGAATTTGCTGGAGGTCTGGAATCCGCTTTTTTGTGTTGGAATTTTAAATTTGGTGGATTAATGATGGCTATTGTTAACTGCTTCTCAGATCTCTGCTGGGTAAATTAAAACAGCTAGCTAGAACGTACAGAAGTTTTCACTCGCACAACTATTTTGCAGCGGCTCTGTGCAGAGTGTAGCGTTACGTAATCAGTTTCTGATTGTTTTGAAGAAATGCCAATAAACCAGAGCACGTTCTCCTGGCATCCCTGAATGCTATGTGGAGTAGCCAGACCCTCCTTCAGAGCGCTTTGGAGGAGGGTCTGGCAAAGCGAGACTAAGAGTTGAAGTTAGAGGGTGTTGGCATTGTCAGCCAGGACAGGCGAGACCAGACAAACCTAATCCATGTGTCTCAACAACAAAGTGTGGAAAGAACCACATCCACCGTGACTGTTTCATTAAATTTCACTACACATACGAATCAGAAAAGAACTGTTGATTAAAAAAAAAATATTACTGATCTTAATTGTAAAACCAACTGGATAAAGGATTTTAAATTCCACAGGATTAAAAGGCTGAAGTCTCTGTCCAGAAGACATATGTGACTCATTGTTTTACTGTTATTCCTTCTAACCATAGCAGATGAATGTACATATCAGTGTGTGACAGATTGCTTCAAGCAGTCTAAACAGCTAAACAACGCTGACACCTAATGGCCAGAGATGGATAGAAATTCAGCAGCAACATGAACTTTTATTGGGGACTTCTTATGATAGAGGCCCCTCCCAATCTGACTGTTTTGTTATTTAAATTCATATTTTCATATAAAAAACTAAAAAAACTAAATAAAAAAAGTTTGTTTAAGAGGCTTTCTTTAGGGAAACTCTTGATTAGTTTTTAAAGCTGTTGTGTATCTACATTATCCTGCTCCTTACATCTTCATGACTTTTCTTTTTCTGTTGCCTTCTATGTGCTTTTCTTTCATTTTGCTCTATTTACTGATCTTGAAAACAGCAAAAAATCTTATTATTAAACAGATCTTTAGAAAATAGCCATTGAAATAATTTTCAAAATAAAAATTTAGGTTACAGAGATAGACTTTTATTGATCCCACAATGGGGAGATTTGGGCTACTTGTCAAAGCAGCTCAATGAAGCACAACAAATAAGATAAATACACATACAATTTAAATAGGATAAAAAAATACAAAAATAAAGAACATTAGGAGAGAGCAGTAATCGCAATCTATGTACTAAAACACATTTATTTACAGGTAGAGCAATATATATATATATATATGACTATACAGATGAATTTGGAATGGCATATTGATTGTTTGTTTGAAATAAAGTTCCATTCAAAGATTCCAAGATGGCGTCTGTGATACCGCTCAGAGCACGGTGACAAATCAAGCAAAGGAGACTGATCTGGATGAGGATGGGAAAGACCTTAACACAATAAAGGTAAACAATGTATTTCTTATGAAACTCTTTACTCATATTATTGTTGTTATCAGGGGTCCAAGCCCAAGGGGGCTTAGCAAGGCTACGTGGTTCATACAGCAGGGCTGTGGAACCCTATTATTTTTCTAATCTAAGGCTTATTCTTAATCCTTCTTTTCCTTCTCCATCATTCTTCTCCGCGTAAAACTCACGCTACAGCCTGAACCGTACATGGTCAAGAATTTTCAGGACTGGTCCAAAACTCCGCGAAGACTTCAGGTGCAGCCATTAACCCACTTGCACCATTAGGTGGCACTATGGCGGAAAAAACTGCTTTTGGCCCAAATAATTCCTGTACATCAGACATTCATAACCATATATCCACACGTTCCCTGAATCCAACTAAATCTTGTGATGTAGTCCACGCCCATTTCTGCCTAGACTTTTGTGCGTGAAAACTTGATTTCTCGAAAAAACTTTTTCAAACTCCTTCTAGAACGTGCGATTGAGCTGCACGAAAGCAAATAGCATTTCCAGACCAATGTGAAGGAGTCATTAAAAGAATATTTATAGAAAAAAAATTGCGCAAACAAAATTGTGTAGCAAACTATGAAACAACAACTTTGCCATATCTCGTCCAAAAATAAATGCCGTTGAAGCCAAACAGGGGTGAAATCATACCCCTATGAAATGGAAAACGTATTGCCAAATTTGTAATTTATATGAGTTATAATGTTCATTATGTTTATTTTTACACTTGATGATAACAAAAATGCTTGTGTATGTGTATCAATATGTAATCTGTGAGATTCATGTTCCGTTTTGTTCATTTATTTATTTTTCTTCATGGTCTAACACCCTTTTTTATATTCCAGTGACCTCAGTGTTGCACAAATAGCCCAGTTTTTCCTGAAATGAAATTATGTTTATAGATTGATTATGGACTACAGGGTTGTTTTTTTACAAGCTTTTATAGAAAATAAAAACCAGACGGACCAGAAGTTGTCCCTTAGGATATTTTCAATGGCATTGTACCGCCAACCTTGCGGCTCACGCCTCTCGATATTTTCTGACTTTCCGCTTTTGCACGCTCCACCGGATTGCCGATGCCGACTTGCGTCGGGACAACTGGCGCGATGAGGCTTTGACCCCAGTCATAACTGCTTGCAGTTCTAGTTGTTATTATTATTATTACTATTATTAGCTAATTTTCTATCTTCTTTCTCATCCTGTTTACTAGGTGGAAATGTGTGAAGCTCTTAAGCGCAGTGTGGCTGCTCTGCGGCAGGAGAAAGAGCTGCTGTGTGAGGAGGAGAGATGTCACCAGGCGTTGGGGGCAAGCATTCAAACACTGGTGCTGGAACGTCTCAAAACCAACGAGAGGGATAAGTACAGCATATTCATTGGTACGACATCTGACTGTTGCTGGAAGAAGAAGAAAAACTAACCCTAACCCCTGATATTAAAACAATTATTTTATTAATATTCGGTGAATACAGCTCCAATGTTTTTTGTTGTTGTATACCTGCAGTGTTAGAAACTCCGATGTTAAACTGGTTGTGTTTGCAGGAGATCTGGAGAAGATTGTAAACCTGCTGCTGTCTCTGTGCAGCCGGCTGTCAAGGATCAACAGATCTCTGCACACTCTGGAAAGAGGAGAGCAGCTGACGCAGGAAAACACGGCAGATGAGAAGGTAAGACATGAGCCTGCCCATCCACCTGTAACTGTGTTTTACGCAGGACTCGTATTATTTCGATTTAAGGTCTCTGTGACTTAAATAACTGCAGGTAATTTGTGTTTTTGATCCCATGCAAATCTGCTATGGCTGTACAGTAAATACACATATGAAGTATTCTAATAACTCTAGTACTCTAATAATTTTCTATTTAAATTTTATTTATAGTGTCAAATCATTATGAGTTGTCTCAGGACACTAGATAGAACACACTCTATAATTTACAAAGACCCAACAATTCCCCCCCAAGAGCAAAAACTTTGTTCATCAGAGGCAAGGAAAAACTTTGTTTTAACAAGTAGAACCCTTCAACAGAACCTGACTCTTGGTGGGCGGCCACCTGCCAATGCAGGTTGGGACACAGAGACACTGATAGAGCTATACAGATATGATTGTGCTTGTAGTGCAGGACATAGAGGGCGGGGAGCAGCATCACGGCAGCAGCAGCAAACACGATCCAGGTGCCTCAAGGTTATAATCGTTAAAAAAACGAACAAAATTGCGAAAACTAGGTGGTAAAAAAAACATTGTCTTTAACTTAAATAAAGGGAGGTGCGTTTAGGTGAATTCCTGGCATATTGCTATCTAGAGGCCGCGAAAGTGATCGCACCATTGATTGACAAAAACCTGGTCTAAAGTCAATAGGGCAGCATTTCATTGTTATTTTAACAGCACATTAGTGAAATGTGCCTAGGCTTGTGCACAGCACGTGCACACTATGCTTGTTACACACACACAGGGAGCACAGCAACACACAAACATGCAAAAGATTACATATAAAAATATTACCATGCAAATCCGGCATCATAATAGCAATGTGCCAAGGTATAAATGCTTCTGGCTTTCAAAGGGAATGTTTTTCCGCCGTCAAACTACCAAAAGTGCCCTAAAAGCATCTGCGCCATGCTCTACGCCGTGTGCTTAAATTGTTAAAATAGGGCCTTAGATATTTCAGAGTTGACATTTCCAACCATAGACCTTTGTTATACAGTCTATGCCATAGACATGTGGCTCAGGTGTAGAGCAATTGCCTACCAATCGACAGGTTGGTGGTTTGATACCTGGCCCTGCGGTCCCATGTTGAAGTGTTCTTGGGCAAGACACTGAAACCTGAATTGCTTGCGAGACTGTGCCATCAGAGTGTAAATGAGTGGAGATGTTTATCTGAGGAGCAGGTGGCACTTTGTTTTGCTGCCTCAACCAAAGTGTGTGAATTGTTCCTGTACGAGGTGCTTTTGATATACTAAAGTTGTTTTAAAAATACAGCCCCTTTACATTTACATAGTTTCCAACTGGGAACCCAGAAATTCCAACATTTTGTGTCAAATTGAACTCAGCATAGTCAATGGCGGTACCAAAAGTAAGAAGGAAGCACCAGTTCTATTTGATTATGACTGTGTCAGATAACAGCAAGTGCCTTGTAGGAAAATCACTGGTGTTATTATCAACATAGTAATAATGTCATTCAACACAAGTGATCAGTGTGCTTGCTGTGCAGAAACTGTTAAGACAACAAAACCATTTGGTTAGCTAAGTACAAACAGTGAACCATCATTACCCATCATTTATTTACCTGTGCTTCCAACTGTGACACGTCAAAATGTCCACTGTTAAAATGTTTGTTTTGTGCCAATCCATCCAAGAAGTGGACCCAAGTGACTGCCTAGACTCCTAGAACCACACTGCTGCTGTTTGAAATGTGCAATTGTAGTCAATTTAGATGTTGACATAAACATGTGATAGCATTAGAGATAAACAAGAATGTGTTTAAACTGATACAAATGTTGTTGTTATTTCCTCCCATTCAGGAATCCCTCTATCACAAACGCTCTCTGCTCCTCAGTCAAACCGAAGATGCCTGGGAGCTGAAGGAGAACTTGGACCGGCGGCAGCACGTGGTCCATGCCATTCTGTCTGGCTACCTCACAGAATTGCAGCTCCAGGACTACCGCCGCTTTGTCAGCACTAAACCCTCCCTTCTGATTCGCCAGCGGCACCTTGACGACCTCATACGGCAGGGGGAGGAGCAGCTGACGCGATTGGCCGAGAGCCTGCCGCAGGAGCAGGCGGAGGCTCACAGTTGGGCTAGAGGGAATTTATTCTCATCATCGAGCCTGGTCAACTGCTCTTCTCCTTTTCCACCCTCTGATATTCCAGGCCCCGCCCAGTTAGTTAGGTCCACCACTGTGACATCACTGTAATGTCACGGACAGATCACTATTATCAGTGGCGGTGAAGAATGGAGAAAGAAGAAGAGACAATTTGCTCCCTAAAAACTCACTTTGAGCTTGAGTGATGCTCTAAATTGGAGGAGCTTTACACAAAGGAATATTGGGCCTGTTCACACTGAAACAACTATGTAGATTTCACATATGAAGAAGAAAAGCCTTTAATGTGCCTCCTTCTATCCACAATCAACTATACATTACACCTCTGTTCACCTAAACATCAGCAATCAGCACTGTTTGGACTAAACCGACTGCTGCCAACATTTCTAATGATCCTCTATTCTGAAAGGTGATTTCTAAGGGCCATAAGGTGTTTTTAGGTTGGAATTTTATTGTCAAATACCTAAAAGGACAATTCCATTGTTATGGGTAATTCCCTGCAGTTTTCCAGCTCTTATGTTAAAAACACTTGATGTGTTTGCTTTCGATATCTAAATATCTTTTCTCAGTAACAATGAGAGCGATTTAAATAAATATAAATGTAAAGTTAAGCCTCAATTTTTCCAGATTCCAGATTAGAAAGCCCGATGACCTCAATTTCCTCAGTAGTAGTTTTGGCCCTGCATCACCAATAACATGAGAACTTTTCAGCTGTAAAAGGGGTTTTTACTGATCGGAACCCTGGTTCAGACAGGTTAGACAACAGTCTGAATTAAAAGTAAAAAGGTTAAAAATGAATTTTAAAAGTTGGTGAAAAGTCAGAACACTCTGGTATTGTCCTTTGATAACCCTGATGATGCTTTCAGGAACCTCAAAGGACTTTCCTCCATGGACTCTATTTCTACTGAGTAGATGAAGTGAGCAGGTGTTTTATCTCCAAAACACAAAATACCATCATTTTTAGAATAATAATATTGTCTTGTCAAACATTTCAGAAATTGTCTGAAGACCCAGGACAGCTTTCACACATGTGCATTCAAATTAGAAAAATAAACGGTAACACCTTACTTGAAGTTTTCTACGTAAGAGTGATGACACATGAACCCTAACCATAACCACAACCATAACCCTAACCATAACCTATCATGACAAACAGGAATGACACTTACTAAAAGAAGCATTATGTCATAAACCTTTGTGACTTGTTTATGTTATTGACAAACCCATGACAGTGTCATGTCACTCTTATGTAGATACTTTCAAGTAAGGTGTAACCAATTAAACTAACACCAAACTTGGAGGGACGCTGATTTTATTTTACCACTACAAAAATAATGAAAACTCTCAGAAACTGAGTGCACAGATCCTAGACGGTAACTGTTCTGATTACCGCTACATATGACTTTAACACTACTACTATCACTACTGTCTGTATGTCTGGAGCTTGTTGCACTTTTTACTGTAGCAGCTTGACTACTGTTTGCTTCAGAATGTACACTGAATGATTAACATTGTTCTACTGGTGCTGTTTTGAAAGTTGATGTGATGTGATGGAAAATGGAGAAGGTTAGGTTCCAAAGATTTTCACAGGATGCATTGTTTGCACTCATCAACTTGATTTAATTTTTTATTTGAGGTTTTGTTTGGGCCAAAAAAATCAATTCTTTTTTCTTCCCTTTCTTCAACGTTTTAACATTTTACAACAACTACCATCACCCTAACTTCCGAATAATCTCTCAGTCAGTGACCAATGTCAAGAACAACAAATGTCACAATTTACTATACCAAAATATATTTAATGTGTAAAGAAATAGAAAAGAAGCAACAATTAAAACATTATCAACATTGTCATTATGGTTTAAGGTACAGGAGGTATCTTACTGTTTGTAAACCTATAGCTCTCAAAGTTGGCCCTTCCAACTTTTTTTCAACGGACCAGAGAAAGACAGAGAGTGTTGTGAGTTAGAGAGTGAACATTAGCTGTTAATAATAATGGACAAAGCATCCGGTTTGGTTTGGTGCTGAAAATGTGGAAGTGCCTTAAACCTGCATTCTATCTGATCTCCAGCAGGGGGAGACTCCTTAAACCTCCATTCTATCTGATCTCCAGCAGGGGGAGACTCCTTAAACCTGCATTCTATCTGAGTTCCAGCAGGGGGAGACCCTGCAGGGGGTGACACGTGCGGATGCAAAAGCAAAGCCGTGAGTCAAGAGGAATAAAACGTTCTAAGTGTTCAAACAATTACCTCATTATGACATTGTCAGGGTTATAGACTTCTCCTACAGAGCCACAGTAGACTGCTGCCACAGGCTGAGTAGAATGCCCATCACAAAACTAATCTTCTTAATGTTTAAAACTGGTTGATTGCCCCTTTGAATTGTAAGTTAAGGGTCTATACTCCTCATGGTTTAATAATCAGAAACTATTTTTTTATGGTCATCAATTTGTGTGCAGTTGGTAAAGTTCATATGAAAAAGAAAAAGGTGCAACGTCAAGACAATGCAAACAATAAAATAGTAATAATTAAAAAGAAAGTGCACCACCTTATTTTCTCTAACTTTTTAAGTCACAATCATAAAAATATCACTTGTAGTTTACCACAGAGCACATCTCCACTTTGGATTAACTCTTCTGTCTGCCAATGAAGGATTAGGATTATATTTGAGTCACATTAGTTTATCCATGTAGCATGTGCTATTTGGCTTCCCTTCAGTTCAGTTTATCTGGGGACACTAAATGGTTCAAATACTTTAAGTGCTAATCAGCTTTTTACCTGCATTCTACACCAGCAGTACATGTTTCCTTTTACGGTTATAGTTTTTAGAGCACCTTTTAAATATTGTGTTTGTCATATTCTCTAAACATTACACCACACAATAACCCAGGTTTAACTATTATTATTTGTTAATGTTATTTTAAGAGTGAAATTCAATGTTGGCTTTTTGAAAGAAGGACAATTAAAGAACAGCCCCTGTTTTTTGCTAAATTAATGTATTTTGTAAATTAATATGAAAAGACACACACGCTTACACGATGGAGGGCCAGATAATTGACAGATTTTTCTGCACAGTAAACAAATGGAAATATGTTGCCATGCATACTATAACTAAGAATAAGCATTGTTTTACGAGTTAGCTTACATTATTACAGTTTTTGCTCCTTTACACTACAAGTGAATGCTTAGACTAAAGCATCAAACCCCTAACTTTTGTAACCATACAGTGAGACAAAACTTTCCTTTTGCACTTGAGCAAAGGCACCAAAAGCACAAACACGTGTTCTGCTTATGCTCTCTGCAAAACACTACATTATACACTTTTTTCAAGAATGAAAACTCTTGCAGTCATTGGGAAAACACTTCTCTTAAAAAAGGGAAACCACAAATTGAAATTGCCAACACAACTATAGACAAAGAAGTGGGTTGCAGAATTGCAAAGGAAGTGCAGAGGAGATAACGTCTCTAAACATTTGCTACCTTTGTTTAAGGCATGGTTACAAAAGGTTAAAGTTAGGCAACTTTTTGTTAAAAAACAAACTACTTTTCTAAACCACTAACCCTGGTCCCCATATCCCTGCCCACAGAGCTGGTAGCTCTGTAGCTCTGAGGAGAGGCAGTCAGACCCTCTGTTCTGGCTGACCGGAGGTCAGCGGCTTCAGGCAGGGAGGCCTACAAAGACCAACCGCTTTCGCAGCGCCCAGTCTCCGCCTTTAGACAGGGAGGCCTCCAAATACCAACTGCTATCGCAGCGCCCGTTCTCCGGCTTCGGACAGGGAGGCCTGCAAATACTAACTGCTATCGCAGCTCCCGTTCTCGGCTTCGGACAGGGAGGCCTCCAAATACTAACTGCTTTCGCAGCGCCCGGTCTTTGCCTTCAGACAGGGAGGCCTCCAAAGACCAACTGCTTTCAATTCAATTCAATTTATTCAATTCCATTTTATTTATTGTATCAATTCATAACAAGAGTTATCTCAAGACACTTTACAGATAGACCACACTCCAGAATTTACAAGGACCCAACAGTTCTTGTAGTCTCCTCCAGAGCAAGCAACAGTGCGACAGTGCCAAGGAAAAACTTCCTTTTAGGCAGAAACCTCGGTCAGACCCAGGCTCTTGGTAGTTAGTGTCTGATGGGCCGGTTGGGGTTAAAATAAAGAGTGGAAATAACAAAAATAGAAAAAATAGTAGTCTGTAGCAGTTCTTTGTAGTAGTTCATGGCATAGCAGGGCACTGTGCGGCATTACAAGGCACAGCAGGACGTAGCTGGGCACCGCAGAGTGTAGCATATGAACATGGCATCACAGAACATGGAGCGGGACCATGGCGACAGCTGCTACCATGATTTTGGAGCCTCCCTTATCCAAGGGAACATTCTGGGGGAAAAAAGAACATAAGGACTCCGGGGAATGACTCCCCAGAGCTAGGTTAGTAACGAGCATTTCTGGAACATGGATGCACATAAATGAAAAGATAGAAAGATGGAGGAGAGAGGAGCTCAGTGTGTCAAAGGAAGTCCCCAGCTGTCTAAAACTATTACAGCAAAAACAAGAGAGACAGGGTAAAGAGAGGAGCCTGGTCAGGCTAGAACTCTCCCCAACCGGATCGGGCTGTATGCCAAGTCTCCCTTTAGTTTTATTATATTCTTGATTATATGATAGATAAATCTGACAGCTATGACGAGAAGCAGGTGGGCCGGGTTAGGCGGACGCTGCGACTCCTCACTCCCTTACAATATTCAATTCTATGCCCTAACTATAAGCTTTATCAAAGCATAACCAAGAGAGACAGGGTAAAGAGAGGAGCCTGATCAGGCTAGAACTCTACCCAACCGGATCGGGCTGTATGCCAAGTCTCCCTTTAGTTTTATTATATTCTTGATTATACGATAGATAAATCTGACAACTATGCAAGAAGCAGGTGGGCCGGGTTAGGCGGACGTTGCGACTCCTCACTCCCTTACAATATTTGATTCTATGCCCTAACTATAAGCTTTATCAAAAAGGAAGGTCTTAAGCCTACTCTTAAATGTGGAGACGGTGTCTGCCTCCCAAACCCAAACTGGAACCTGGTTCCACAGGAGAGGAGCCTGATAGCTGAACGCTCTGGCTCCTGTTCTACTTTTAGAGACT
>NC_048422.1:5009736-5011943 GCF_013103735.1 Etheostoma cragini
GGGAGTAGTAGTTAGTCACATAGTTTTCAGATTTATCTATCATATAATCAAGAATATAATAAAACTAAAGGGAGACTTTAGTTTTATTATTTATTTAGTTTTTAGGCTCCAAAATCATGGTAGCAGCTGTCGCCTTGGTCCCGCTCCATGTTCTGTGATGCCATGTTCAACTGCTACACTGCAGTGCCCTGCTACGTCCTGCTGTGCCTTGTAATGCCGCACAGCGTCCTGCTATGCCAAGAACTACTACAAAGAACTGCTACAGACTACTAATTTTTTCTATTTTTGTTATTGCCACTCTTCATTCTAACCCCAACCGGTCGTCAGACACCGCCTACCAAGAGCCTGGGTCTGACCGAGGTTTCTGCCTAAAAGGAAGTTTTTCCTCGCCACTGTTGCACTGTTGCTTGCTCTGGAGGAGACTACTAGAACTGTGGGGTCCTTGTAAATTCTGGAGTGTGGTCTATCTGTATAGTGTCTTGAGATAACTCTTGTTATGAATTGATACTATAAATAAAATTGAATTGAAAAAATTGAATTATAGACATTTGCGTCTATTAGAGTATTCTGTTCCGCCAAACTGCTTTTGAGTTTGTTGTTTGTGTCTGGTGATAGCAAATGTTCAATTCTTCCGAGATTTCTTTCACAGTTTTCAATAGAACAACGTTCTCTCGCTCCACAAATCCCCTCTGTGAGGGCTCGTTCAATTACATGCCATTTTCTGGTGTTTGTTTTGATTACAGCCAACGCCATGAATATTCCTTCTTCCATTCTCAGAAATAAGGAAATTAACTTCATCTACTTAAACTACCACTTCTTTATTATGGCGGGGAAGGGAAATAGAGCAACATCATGCACAGTAATTTGCACTAGTCATAATGACGTTTGAGATATCTTTAACTTTCATTTTGCCTAGTCACAACTGAATTAAAGATATCTGCAATTGTCATTTAAGATGTGTGATGCGCTATATGACGTTTTTCATGCCGTCATTGTAGATATCTGTAATTCAGTTTTGCATAGTTAAAACGGAATTACTGATATCTCTATCTGTCGTATTGACTAGTCACAATTACTTTACAGATATCTTGAATGACAATTCCAACTATCCAAAATGTAATTATGACTAGTCATAAAGACGTTATTGATATCTATAATGTTAATTCCGGATAGTCAAACTTAGCTGTTAAAAGGGCTTGCCATAGTTTATAAATAGAACTTTCTTTGGAGTCCTCCCTGTCTAAAGGCGGAGAACGGGCGCTTCAATAGCAGTTGGTCTTTGAAGTCCTCCCTGTCTGAAGGAGGAGACCGAGCGTTGCGATAGCAGTTGGTCTTTGGAGGCCTCTCTGTCTGAAGCCGGAGACCGGGCGCTGCAATAGCAGTTGGTCTTTGGAGTCCTCCCTGTCTGAAGACAGACCCCAGGCGCTGCGATAGCAGTTGGTATTTGGAGTCCTCCCTGTCTGAAGACAGACCCTGGGCGCTGCGAAAGCAGTTGATCTTTGGAGGCCTCCCTGTCTGAAGGCCGACGCCGGGCGCTGCGAAAGCAGTTGGTCTTTGGAGGCCTCCCTGTCTGGAGGCGGAAACCGGGCGCTGCGAAAGCAGTTGGTCTTTGGAGGCCTCCCTGTCTGAAGGCAGAAACCGGGCGTTGCGAAAGCAATTGGTCTTTGGAGGCCTCCCTGTCTGGAGGAGGAGACCGTGCGCTGCGAAAGCAGATGGTCTTTGGAGGCCTCCCTGTCTGAAGGACCGCCTTTTTTCACCTACGTAATATTGCAAAAATCAGAAAATCCTGTCTAAAAATGATGCAGAAAAACTAGTCCATGCATTTGTTACTTCTAGGCTGGATTACTGCAATTTTTTTTTTATCAGGCTGCTCGAAAAAGTCCATAAAGAGTCTTCAGCGGATCCAGAATGCTGCAGCACGTGTTCTGACAGGAATCAGGAAAAGACATCACATTTCTCCTGTTTTAGCTTCTCTGCATTTGCTTCCTGTAAAATCTAGAATAGAATTTAAAATCCTTCTTCTCACCTACAAAGCCCTTCATGGTCAGGCACCATCTTATCTTAAAGAGCCCATAGTACCTTACAACCCTGCGAGAGCACTACGCTCCCAGAATGAAGGGTTACTTGTGGTTCTGTGGTAAAATAATACAATGGCTGAGGTGGTGATGAGCAGGGCACTCAGGAACGGCCACGTAAAAGCTGGCTTA
>NC_048422.1:5012043-5014526 GCF_013103735.1 Etheostoma cragini
AATATATAAATATAAATGTAAAAATTCTGTTTATAGTAATTGCCATCTGTATATATATATTTATAGTACATATTCACCTGTAAACTCTGCTATAGTAACAGAGTTTACAGGTAAACAGTATATTATGTTCATTGTACATATCTGTAAAAAGTCTACTTATAGTAATATCCACCTGTATATTATATTCACTATATATCCAGCTGTAAATCAGAATCAGAAATACTTCATTGATCCCCGAAGGGAAAATCTGTGTTGCAGTTGCACAAATAGTAGAAATACAAGTTTGGATATTTACATAGTTAAAGGAATATTATGACATAATTAACATAATTAAGGTGTTGCAATAATAAAAAGTAATAATAATAATAACAATAATAATAAAAATAATAATAGTAGCATTTGAGTATTGCACAAGCCATTGTTAATGCACAAAATAGATAATATTGTCTAATTTTAACCTCTAAGTGACTGGAGGAGTTATAAAGTTTGATGGCCACATGCAGGAATGACTTCCTGTGGCGCTCTGTGGTGCATTTTGGGAGAATGAGTCTATAACTGAAAGTGCTCCTGTGATTGAGCAGCAAGCCATGGAGTGGGTGCGAGACATTGTCCAAGATGGCATGTAGTTTGGACAGCGTCCTCCTCTCTGACACACCCGACGGATAGTCCAGATTCACCCCCACAACGTCACTGGCCTTGCGGATCAGTTTGTTGAGTCGGTTGGCGTCCGCTACCCTCAGCCTGCTGCCCCGGCATGCAACTGCAAAGAGGATAGCACTGGCTACCACAGACTCATAAAACATCCTCAGCATCGTTCTGCGGTCAGATGTTGAAGGACCTTTATACTCCTCAGAAAGTAGAGACAGCGTTGGCACTTCCTGTAGAGGGCTTGAGTGTTCTTGGCCCAGTCCAGTTTACTGTCTAAGTGTACTCCCAGGTATTTGTAGTCCTCCATAATGTCCACACTGACACCCTGGATGGAAACAGGGCTCACTGCTGCCTTGGCTCTCCTTAGATCCACCACCAGCTCCTTAGTCTTGCTCACAATACTTGTTTTCTATATAATATATTCATATGTCAACTATCTAAAAAAAACTGTTTATATTAGTATTTATTTCTATATTTATTCATTACATATCCATGTCCTGCACTTATTAAACCTATTAGACCTAAACTGCATTTTGTTTCCTTGTACCTGTACCTGTGTAATGACAATAAAGTTGAATCCAATCTAATATGTTCTTTATAAATACTGCTTAACACTTGTGTTGTCTTCCAGAAAATCAACACTTTTTTTGAAGCTTTTTATTGATGTTTTGATCTTTTTCTTACATTTTTGTCCTATTTTTCAACACTTTTGACGCTTTTTTTTCAATGTTTGTCACTTTTTTGATGTTTTCAACATTACGTACCACTTACTTATTGACTTGAATAGTTTTACAGTTATTTTTGGAATTTATGGTCAATAAACCTCATTTATATGAAATTATCTTTGAGTTAGAAAAGCAGAAATTAGGAATTATTTAGATTAAAATTAAAGGAATGTATGTTTATGAATAATCGCAGACTGGAATATGTCAACTCAATTCCTATTCTATAGGACACTCAATACTATTTTGAAACCACTTCAATTTTTTTTTCAAATGCTACAAAATTGAAAAAGACACCCCAACATTAATGAAAGTAGATATTTGTACTTGCCAAAGAGCATTGTGTGGAATAAATCACGTTATTTGGGGTAATTACAATTGGGTAGTTGGGTAGAAGAACATTGATATAGGAAAACGGGTCAATTTGACCCAAAGACACCATGAGGGTTAAGTGATTTTGAGGCTAGACCTACCCTATAATTTTTGAGGCCATGTTCACCATTCTCTGTGGTTTACTATTTTACTATTTATAAGAAACAGAATTATTCACTGTTATCATTACATTTTTATTGACTAAAGTAGGAACAACTGTTCAATCTATTTGTTAAAATTAGTTTATTGGAATATTAAAAGGGTTTAGGCTCTTAGAAAAGTTTGACCCCAACTGTCACTGCAAGGCATTGCAGGGCGTTACAGGGTCCAGCGTTGCATAGCAGAGAATAGGTGGACGTAGCGGGACGCAGTTGGGTTCAGCAGGACGCAGCAAGACACTCCAGGTCATCACAGAGCGTGGTAGGGTGTAGCCGGGTTCAACAGGACACTGCAGGACACTGCAGGGCATCACAGAGCGTGGTAGGGTGTAGCCGGGTTCAGCAGGACACTGCAGGACACTGCAGGGCATCACAGAGCTTAGCAGGGCATCACAGGGTCTCACAGGGCATGGCAGGGCATTACAGGGCATTACAGGACATCACAGGGCATCACAGGACATGGCAGGGCATAGCAGGGCATCCCAGGGCATTGCAGGGCATCGCAGGTGTTGAGTTATAAAAAAGTTATAAACTTTGTATGATGCAGCCAGGATAGGATTAAGAAGCATTTGGTCTGTTAAGA
>NC_048422.1:5014626-5015980 GCF_013103735.1 Etheostoma cragini
AAATTACGGTGGTTTCTAATCTTTGAACATTTGTATTTGTGATTGGTGATATGTATATTTTCAGTGGACTGGTGATTTTTGGACGGGTAATTTCATATCTAGTGTTTGGACTGAAGTTTTTGCCCATTGTATTAAGGACTTTGGAAAACACAGAAACCAAGGAAAACATTTCTCCCTCCATGAGAAATTAATGGACAGATCAACGACAAACTCATAACACAGTTCTTTCCACCCAGAATGAAACACTAATATGGCTTTTGAAAAGCAAAAAGTCTGCCAAAACCATTTATTCACAGGTGAAAGCAGAGACTGGTCTGCCCTGATGGCTTCAGCTGTTCAAGAAATCCAGATCCAGGTGGAACAAGGTCATTCTGGGTTATGTTGACTAAGCCACCAGCCCTGCAGTAAAGGACACCCCACACAGCATGGGATCAACAGCCCAGCAGGGGGCCAACAAACTGGTTGGCCCCTGGTTGCTGATTTCCTGCTGTGGCTCCTGACACTGCCAGCAAAGAGGAGGGAGACTGGAGTCCCCTTCCTGATGCTGACCAAATCATCTCCAGGTGCTGGAGTGGAGGCACACCCAGCTGTCAATCCTAATGTTTCCTCAGTTAGATCTGCAATGACATCCACCCCAGGTGTCAGAAAAGGAGGGTCCTGATTCCATGATGACTTCCACACAGGCACGCTAAGCATAGCGCCATCATCTTTCTGTTTGAATGTTTCTGAAAAACATGATGTTTCAGAAAAGGAGGGAAAAGGAGGGAGTTTATATAAGGAGGGTGCATTCAGTCACCTTTCATCCAACCGGTAAAGAATCCGAATATCCAGCAAACCCTTCAGAAAAAGGAGATTAAGGACTTTTTACAGCAACCAAGCGGGCGCGCACATGTGACATCATGGAAAGCACCGTGGCCTGCTGCAGTGACATACTGCAGCCTAACAATGAACCAGAAACCATCTGAGATTTTGTCCCCAGAGACTTTGTTTCCAGATTAGACGAAAATGAACAAGGAACTTTCAAAACATTTTGGACTTCAGAATAATTTCCATTAGATAGATTTGCCATTAAGAGAAATTTCAAACCAGCTGATTGCATTAAAAAAATGAGATAAGGTGTAAGGTTACTTGTGAGTTTTGAATTGGAGAGTTGGATTCAGTTAGGAGTTGATCTGTTTTCTTCTTATTATACGTGTTTGTGATGATATGCAACTTTTGATTTAGAGATTTTAATTTTTTTTCCCTTCCTAAGATTTTATGTTGTTCTCCTTCCTAATTCTAATATCTTCTGATTTGTTTGTCTTTGTTAGTCACTAATCACTGAGTAGAATCAGCCATAGCAGCAACAGTTGAG
>NC_048422.1:5016080-5017458 GCF_013103735.1 Etheostoma cragini
GGGCTTAAATGTCTAATCAAAGCTAGATTGCAATTTTTTTCAGGCTGTTAAAGCCATATTTTACTCTTTTTCAGATTAATGTAAAACGGAATCCTTCTGTTTGGCAAGCTTCATTCCAGGTCTGGCTGAGACATCACATATCCAGTGTGTCTCTCAGGTAATATCAGATAATTCTGATGTAGGATATTAAAGCTAAGGGCTTAAATGTCTAATTAAAGCTATATTGAAATGTTTTTGAGGCTGGTAAAGCCATATTTTACTCTTTTTCAGATTACTGTAAAACGGAATCCTTCTGTTTGGCAAGCTTCATTCCAAGTCTGGCTGAGACATCACATATCCAGTGTGTCTCTCAGGTAATATCAGTGCCTTCTGATGTAGGAATTTTAAATTAAAGGCTTAAAAGCACAGCTATTTTGAAATGTTTTTCAGGCTGTTGAAGCCATATTTTACCTTTTTTCAGGCTACTGTAAAACGGAATCCTTCTGTTTGGCCAACTTCATTGCAAGTCTGGCTTAGACATCACATATCCAGAGTGTCTCTTAGGTGATATCAGAGCATTCTGATGTAGGATTTTAAAACTAAGGGCTTAAATGTCTAATTAAAGCTATATTGAAATGTTTTTCAGGCTGTTAAAGCCATATTTTACCTTTTTTCAGATTACTGTAAAACGGAATCCTTCTGTTTGGCAAGCTTCATTGCAAATCTGGCTGAGACATCACATACGCAGATCGTCTCTTAGGTGATTTCAGAGCATTCTGATGTTGGATTTTAAAACTAAGGGTTTAAATGTCTAATTAAAGCTATATTGAAATGTTTTTGAGGCTGGTAAAGCCATATTTTACTCTTTTTCAGATTACTGTAAAACGCAATCCTTCTGTTTGGCAAGCTTCATTCCAAGTCTGGCTGAGACATCACATATCCAGTGTGTCTCTCAGTTAATATCAGAGAATTCTGATGTAGGATTTTAAAGCTAAGGGCTTAAATGTCTAATCAAAGCTACATTGCAATGTTTTTCAGGCTGTTAAAGCCATATTTTACTCTTTTTCAGATTACTGTAAAACTGAATCCTTCTGTTTTGTAAGCTTCATTCCAAGTGTGGCTGAGAATTCACATATCCAGTGTGTCTCTCAGGTAATATCAAAGCATTCTGATGTAGGGGTTTAAAACTAAGGGCTTAAATGTCTAATCAAAGCTAGATTCCAATGTTTTTCAGGCTGTTAAAGCCATATTTTCCTCTTTTTCAGATTAATGTAAAACTGAATCCTTCTGTTTGGCAAGCTTCATTCCAATTCTGACTCACACATCACATATCCAGTGTGTCTCTCAGGTAATATCAGTGCCTTCTGATGTAGGAATTTTAAATTAAGGGCTTAAAAGC
>NC_048422.1:5017558-5032790 GCF_013103735.1 Etheostoma cragini
TTTTCAGGCTACTGTAAAACGGAATCCTTCTGTTTGGCCAGCTCCATTGCAAGTATGGCTGAGACATCACATATCCAGAGTGTCTCTCAGGTAATATCAGAACATTCTGATGTAGGGTTTTAAAACTAAGGGCTAAATTGTCTAATTAAAGCTATATTGCAATGTTTTTCAGGCTGTTAAAGCCATATTTTACTCTTTTTCAGATTACTGTAAAACGGAATCCTTCTGTTTGGCCAGCTTCATTCCAAGTCTCGCTAAGACATCACATATGCAGTGTGTCTCTCAGGTAATATCAGAGAATTACGATGTAGGATTTTAAAGCTAAGGGCTTAAATGTCTAATCAAAGCTAGATTGCAATTTTTTTCAGGCTGTTAAAGCCATATTTTACCATTTTTCAGGCTACTGTAAAACGGAATCCTTCTGTTTGGCCAGCTCCATTGCAAGTCTGGCTGAGACATCGTATATCCAGAGTGTCTCTCAGGTAATATCAGAGCATTCTGATGTACGTCTTTAAAATAAAGGGCTTAACGTAAAAGCTAAATTTGACAATTGTTCAGGCTGTTAAAGGCATATTTAACTATACTTCAAGCCTCTCTAAAATGGATTCATACTGTTAAGCCAGGTTCATTCCAACTCTGGGTTAGATTAAACATATCCATTGGGTCACTGAGGCAATTTAGGACCATTATAATATAGGATCTTAAAATGAAAGCCTTGAATGTCTAATTAATGGTCAATTTTAAATCTTTGTCAGGCTGTTAAAGCCATATTTATTAATTTTCAAGGTGCTCTAAAAAGGAATCCAGATATTATTGCAGCTTCATTCCAAGTCTGGGATAGTCATCACCTTTCCAGTGTGTCTGTCAGGTAATATCATAGAATTCTGATGTATAATTTTAAAATCAAGGGCTTAAAAGTAAAAGCTGTATTGACAATTTTTCAGGCTGGTATAGGCATATTTAACTCTTTTTCAGGGTTCTCTAAAAAGGAATCCTGATGTTATTCCAGCTTCATTTGAAGTCTGGGGTAGTCGTCACCTATCCAGTGTGTCTCCCAGGTAATTTGATTTTAAAATTGAGGGTTTAAGAGTAAAGCTATATTGAAACTTTTTCAGGCTGTAGAATGCATATTTAACTATACTTCAAGCCACTCTAAAATGGATTCCTTCTGTTAGCCAGGTTCATTCCAACTCTGGGTTAGATTAAACATATCCATTGGGTCACTCAGGCAATTTAGGACCTTTCTGATTTAGTATTTTAAAAATAAAGCCTTGAATGTCTACTTAATGTTTTAATTAAAATCTTTTTCAGTCTGTTTAAGGCATATTTAACTTTTTTCAGGCTACTCTAAAAAGGAATCCTGATGTTATTCCAGCTTCATTCGAAGTCTGGGGTAGACGTAACATATCCAGTGTGTCTCCCAGGTAAAACTGTAGCATTCTGATGTAGGATCTTCAAAATAACAGCTTAAAAGTAAAAGCTATATTGAAATATTTTCAGGCTGTTGAAGGCATATTTAACTCTTTTTCAGGCTACTCTAAAAAGGAATTCTGATGTTATGCCAGCTTCATTCCATGTCTTGGGTAGACAGCACCTATCTAGTTGCTCTCTCAGGTAATATAAGAGCATTCTGATGTACGATTGTAAAGTTAAGGTCTTAAAAGTAAAGCTATATTTGACAATTTTTCAGGCTATTAAAGGGATATTTAACTATCCTTCAAGCCTCTCTAAAATGGATTCATACTGTTAAGCCAGGTTCATTCCAGCTCTGGGTTAGATTAAACGTATCCGTTGGGTCACTCATGCAATTTAGGACCATTCAGGTGTATGATTTGAAAATTAAAGCCTTGAATGTCTAATTGATGGCATAATTTAAATCTTTTTCAGCCTGTTAAAGGCATATTTTAGTCTTTTTCAGGATACACTAAAAAGGCATCCTGATGTTATTCCAGCTTTATTCGAAGTCTGGGGTAGACGTAACATATCCAGTGTGTCTCCCAGGTAAAACTGTAGCATTCTGATGTAGGATTTTAAAAATAACGGCTTAAAAGTAAAAGCTATATTGAAATATTTTCAGGCTGCTGAAGGCATATTTAACTCTTTTTCAGGCTACTCTAAAAACGAATCCTCCTGTTATGCCAGCTTCATTCCAAGTCTGGGGGAGACATCAAAGATTCAGTGTGTCTCTCAGGTAATATCACAGCATTCTGAGATACAACTATAGAATTAATGGCTTAAAAGTAAATCTATATTGAAATTTTTACAGGCTGTTAAAGGCATATTTTACTCTTTTTCAGGCTACTGTAAAATGGAATCCTTCTGTTTGGCCAGCTCCATTGCAAGTCTGGCTGAGACATCACATATCCAGAGTGTCTCTCAGGTAATATCAGAGCATTCTGGTGTATGTTTGTAAAATAAAGGGCTTAACGTAAAAGCTATATTTGACAATTTTTCAGGCTGTTAAAGGCATATTTAACTATACTTCAAACCTCTCTAAAATGGATTCATACTGTTAAACCAGGTTCATTCCAACTCTGGGTTAGATGAAACATATCCATTGGGTCACTCACAGGCAATTTAGGACCATTCTGATGTCGGATTTTAAAATTAAAGCCTTGAATGTCTAATTAATGGCATAATTTAAATCTTTTTCAGGCTGTTAAAGGCATATTTTAGTATTTTTCAGGCTACTCTAAAAAGGCATCCTGATGTTATAGCAGCTTCATTCAAAGTCTGGGGGAGACATCACACATTCAGTGTGTCTTCCAGGTAATATCAGATTATTCTAGTGTAGGATTTTAAAATTAAGGGCTTAAAAGTAAAAGCTATGTTGACATTTTTCAGGCTGTTAAAGGCATAGTTAACTCTTTTTCAGGCTACTCTAAAAAGAAATACCCCCGTTATACCAGCTTCATTCCAAGTATGTGTTTGACATCACCTACCCATTGTGTCCACCAGGTAATATCAGAGCATTCTGATGTGGGGTTTTAAAATTAAGGGCTTAAAAGTAAAAGCTATATTGACATATTTTCAGGGTGTTAAAGCCATATTTAATTCTCCTTCAGGCTAATCTAAAATGGTTTTCTACTGTTAAACCAGGTTCATTCCCACTTTTGCGGAGACATACCCTATCCAGTGTGTCTCTCAGGTAATATCAGAGCATTCTGATGTACGATTGTAAAGTTAAGGTCTTAAAAGTAAAGCTATATTGAAATTTTTTCAGGCTGTTAAAGCCATATTTAACTCTTTTTCAGGCTACTCTAAAAAGGAATCCTGATGTTATGCCAGCTTCATTCCATGTCTTTGGTAGACATCACCTATCCAGTTTGTCTCTCAGGTAATATTAGAGCATTCTGATGTACAATTTTAAAATTAAGGGCTTTAAGTAAAAGCTAGATTTGATATTTTTTCAGGCTGTTAAAGGCATATTTAACTCTTTTTCAAGCTACTCTAAAAAGGAATCCTGATGTTATGCAAGCTTCATTCGAAGTCTGGGGGAGACGTCACATATACAGTGTGTCACCCAGGTAATATCAGATTATTCTGATGTAGGATTTTAAAATTAAGGGCTTAAAAGTAAAGCTATATTGAAACTTTTTCAGGCTGTAAAACGCATATTTAACTATCCTTCAAGCCTCTCTAAAATGGATTCCTACTATTAAGCCAGGTTCATTCCAAATCTGGGTTAGATTAAACGTATCCATTGGGTCACTCAGGCAATTCAGGACCATTCTGAAGTAGGATTTTAAAATTAGAGCCTTGAATGTCTAATTAATTGTATAATTTATATCTTTTTCAGGTTGTTAATAGGTTGTCTATAGTGACATTTTTTTGTCAGGGTGTTAAACGCATATTTAACTCTCCTTCAGGCCGCTCTAAAATGGATCCCTACTTTTAAGCCAGGTTCAGTCCAAGTCTGTGATATACACTACATATCCATTGGGTCACTCAGATAATTTAGGACCATTCAGATGTAGGATTTTGAAATTAAAGCCTTGAATGTCTAATTTATGGTATACTTTACAGTATATCTTTTTTTAGGCTGTTAAAGGCATATTTTACTCTTTTTCAGGCTACTCTAAAAAGGAATGCTGATGTTATTCCAGCTTCATTCGAAGTCCTGGGGAGACATCACCTATTGCGTGTGTCTCTCAGCTAATATTGGAGCATTCTGATGTAGGATTTTGAAATAAAGGTCTTAAAGGTAAAGCTCTATTGACGTTTTTTCAGGCTGTTAAAGCAATATTTCACTCTTTTTCAATCTTCTCTAAAAAGGAATCCTGATTTTATTCCAGCTTCAATCGAAATCTGAGGGAGACATCACCTATCCCATGTTTCTCTCAGGTAATATCGGAGCATTCTGATATAAGATTTTAAAATTAAGGGCTTGAAAGTAAAGCTACATTGACATTTTTTCAGACGATTAAAGGCATATTTAACTCTCCTTCAGGCCACTCTAAAAGGGTTTTCTACTGTTAAGCCAGATTCATTCCAAATCTCGGAAAGACACTGCATATTCATTGGGTCACTCAGGTAATTTAGGACCATTCTGACGTGGGATTTTAAAATTAAAGCCTTGAATGTCTAATTAATGGTATATTTTAAATCTTTTTCAGGCGGTTAAAGGAATATTTTACTGTTTTTCAGTCTACTCTAAAAATGAGTCCTCCAGTTATACCAGCTTCATTCCAAGTATGTTGGAGACATCACCAAAATGGTTTAAAAACATTAATGGCTTAAATGTCCAAGTAAAGCTATATTTGAAATCTTTTTCAGGCTGTTAAAACTATATTTTAGTCTTCTTCAGGCTACTTGTTTGTTGCAAGTCTGGGTGAGACAACACATATCCAATGTGTCACTCAGGTAATATCCTACCATTCTGATGTGGGATTTTAAAATTAAAGGTTAAAATGTCCAAATAACTCTATATTTGAAATCTTTTTCAGACTGATAAATCAGAACCATAGACTATTAATTGAAATAAATGTTTCATCAGACGGCCCTAATCCTAATTCCGTAGTCCACTAATCTTTTTGCACCCCAAAAAAGAATCTGCGCCACACTCCAGTCCAGCAGGTGGCGGTAATGCACAAATAAGTTGGTTTGCCTACCGCCATTAAAACTCAAAGAAGACGAAGAACAACAGTTCTTCGTGGAGGAACAAGAGGAGTTATTTTGTAACAGAGACAGTTTTCTGTAGCTACTGTTAAACTCAGGGTCCACTGAGGTAAAAATGCGGATGCAACGTTAGCTTGCGGCTCTTATGGCTTTTGCACCTGCATGCTCTGAGATAGAGTTGGGATGTTTTAAACCAACATGGAAGCCAAAAGAGTGGAGATCCCATCTGGCGTACTGGACGACCTATGCAGGTAACGTTAACTGGACGCTTTGCCGAGCTTTCCCGTCGTCGTTTATGTGTTCATGAGGCATTTTAGTGCATTCATAAAAACTGACTTAACTGTAATTTCTAATAAGGAAAAAATAAACAGCAGCGCTGTGTGCGATACACTTTGTAGTTTAAGCTCACATGCTGTTGAACTTTGTTTGTTGCGTGATGCATTCATGCTAAACTCATTTAGCTCAACGTTAGCAACAGATCGTTGTTTCGGTTTAACTGGTTTTGGAGTTATCTGGTGATAGAGGAAGCTGTGGTGTAGGAGTGGCCTATCAGAACCCAATCTAGAGTAACCAGGAAATACACATGCTGATCTTCTTTAACTGTCTATGTGCTGATTGATTCGCCTCTAGTTCACATTAATTCCTCTGAAACTTGACTATACGAGATGCTGAGCATGTGGTCCCGACACAAAACAACAGTGTATCTACATGTATTGTCTAGCTAAATGCGTGGGATTTTGTAATTGATGCCTGTTAGGCCATGTTATTGAAATGGGGTTTTCCTCATAATCTGAGTAAGAAAACTCAACTGCAGTAGCCTAGCACTTAACACAAAGCTTTCCAGTTTCACTTCTGAACGCATTTAGAGGGGCTTGTTCAATGTCATTCATAGCCTAATTTATGTAACATTTTATGCGTAAAAACGTGGCGAAAATTGATTCTGATTAATGCAGTGATAAAAGAATACATCTAAAATAAAATAAAAACTCCTAATAAAAACCTACTGACTCAAATCTGTCAACAAAAGAACAGAAGAATTTGGAATCTGACTTCGATTTTATGTACATTTTTTCTAGGCACAGTTACATCAAATTACACGTATATCTGGAATGATAATTTTTTTCTTCATTATGGATATCTGAAATTAAGATAACTATTAACAATTGGATTGTAGATATCTGAAATTGTAGTGTTTTCGAATAATTATATGGCAGATATTCAGACATTCAATAACTGAACATTGACTTTATTGAACCCACACTGGATTGAACTCCTGCCGCTTCAAGTCAAGTCAACTTTATTTGTCATATCTAAAATATGTGCTAGACATACAGAACAATTTAAAATACGTTTCTCTCCGACCCACGCTGGAATATGCACTTGTCTCATCTGGATGAATGAGTAGGCCTAATGAATATTAAATCTTGTTGTTGTGTTGAGCCAGTAGCTTTTAATTTAACACGTAGCCGACATAAATATAATAAATTTCTATTTGAATTGCCTGTAGATGTATCAACTCAAGTTAATTTGAGCGGATCACATAATGTTTGCGGTGAAAAGCTGTGGCAACGACTCATGTAGTGACTGTATCGATGCAAAGAAACCAAGTAATGATATTTTATTATGTGTTGTCAGTTGGTCTGCTTGACAATCTCATTTTGCAGGAATAAAATTGAAGTGAAATAAACAAACCGAGAAATGTTTCTTTTTAGATAAAACAGATGTTGACAAAGTTTCCTTTTTTCCTCTTGAGCAAGGCATCCCGTTTTCTCGGACAGTTCCTTGTTGGAGATCTCATTAGGCCAAAAGATCTGGCATGTTTTTTGGAGGCTTTCATTATGGAAAACTTCCATTCTCGTCATGTCGGTTTTGACTACTCACCAGCTTTTTGAACTAGCAAACAGACTTTACTTTTCTATGTCATGGTGTAGAATAATTTCTTTTCTTGTTTTAGCATTGAAGTTATAGTAATGGTTTTCTTCTGGTAAAAGTTATTTTTGTGAGTTGTCATGTGCACAATAATCGCAGAGAAAGATGTTAGTGCACGTCAGCACATAGGTCCATTACGTGACAAACCCAATGGATCATATCACGTGTGTGCACATTTCAACAGAGTAAGTGTAAGTCAGAAATAGACAACAAAACAAATCAAAAGCGAAAAAAAAGTTGTCTTGTTCTCTTTATTTATTTCTTTTATACTGTTCAACCAATACAACATGTCCTGTTCTGTAGACATGGTCCTTATTCATATATTTTATACTGTCCAACCAGTATAACATGTCCTGTTCTGTAGACATGGTCCTCATTCATATATTTTATACTGTCCAACCAGTATAACATGTCCTGTTCTGTAGACATGGTCCTTAATCATGTTAGACCAGTCCAATATGACCATCAGTTGAAATAAACCTTGTGTTGTTGTTATGGATCTATTTTGATGCAGTTCCCCATACCATACTTGTTTGGCAGCCTTGCCCACTTGATTCCCATTCTTCTTCATGGCTTAGCTGCACTAAGCCGCTAAACCCTTCTCCCATTCCATCTCTCCTGTGTCTCTCCAGCCGGTTCATCCTGCACATCCCCAGTGAGGAGCGGGACAACGCTATCCGGGTGTGCTTCCAGATCGAGCTGGCCCACTGGTTCTACCTGGACTTCTGCATGCAGAACACTCCGGGGGCTCCTCACTGTGGGATAAGAGACTTCGCCAAAGCAGATATCCTTACATGTGAATGATGAGGATGTTATTTAGTGTGTAACTTTTTGATCATAATGAACGTCTTTTACATTCAAGCCATTGTAAATTGCTGGGCTACCAAGCTAATTAAGACTATCAGCTCCACACAATTTTCTCAGTATGACTACAGTACGTTCAGAAGACTGTTGCGTCCGGCGACTTTCCCATGCAGAAACTTGAGTGAAGATAATAACCTCTTCTGAAGAGTCCGTCATGCTTTTTTAATCTTCCATGCCCTCCTTCCATGATGCGCTACCAG
This sequence comes from Etheostoma cragini, assembly GCF_013103735.1. Classification (NCBI taxonomy): domain Eukaryota; kingdom Metazoa; phylum Chordata; class Actinopteri; order Perciformes; family Percidae; genus Etheostoma; species Etheostoma cragini. The sequence goes on from NC_048422.1 coordinate 5,025,670, forward strand.
TGTTGTTGTCAATACTTAGAATTCGTCATGGGGGTGAGAGAAACTATGCACTATAGCTTTACTATCAACTTTATTTGTCTTTTTATTTTTTATTTTATTTTTTTGGATGCATTTCTTTACATGTTTCTAGGGATCGATAATACTGGTTTATCAAGGCTGATACCCATTATTATTATTACTATTATTGTTATTATTAATAATATTAATATTAGGTAAACAATAACAGATATTTGGAACCGATATGCATATACAATTAAAATTAAGATTTTGGCATGTTACAAACTCCAACACAAAACTGTGTTTAAGTGCTTTAAGTCAGGGGTCTTCAATGTTTTTTAAGCCAAGAACCCCTTAAATAGATGGATCAGGAACCCCCTACGACTTACATGGTTAAAATGAAGTTACATATTAATCTGGTCCTACAATACAAACTTTTAGGGTAAAGCATTTTTAGATCCCTTTTTTCAAATAGTCTAATAATTGTTGGCATGATTTTATTAACCTTGTTTTAATGTTAAACGCACTGTACATGTGGAACAGTCAATCCTTTGGGAGAAACTGTATCTGTGGATGGCTTCTTTAGTTAAACGCATCATTGTAACGTGTTATCGGCGTAAACGCAAACCCATTTTAATAGAAAGTTGGATGAAAAGTTTACTTCTTCAGGATTCTCTGAGCAGAAAGCCAAATGTGTTGCTCACATTGGACGTCATTAGGCGTTGTTTTTCCCTTGACAGCTGCAAACTTTTCCATCACTGTCCTTTTCTGCTGCCTCACGGAGAAGATGTTCAAAAAATCCTGGAACAGTGGAAGGAGTACAAGATGGGTGTACCCACTTATGGAGCAATCATTCTTGATGAAGCACTAGAAAACGTGAGTTTTTGTTTTTAGTTTTTACTTCTACACTGAAGCCAAACCTAACATAGTGTATAATCGCGATGTTATAATAATAATGGAATGACCATTAACTGACAAGAACAATTGTGACCAATTTCATATTATCAGGTGAACAGTTAAAACTAGTTTGTTTTAACCAAAATTGAACATAACTAAAGAAAAATAGGCCATACAATCTATTTTTTAACTGCTAGTTCACTTGTTGGTGCAAACTTTGCTCTAGCTAGTAGGATGGGTACCGAATTCAACCCTATTCAGGCACTGACCAAACTGCCTCTATATTATCAGGTTTATGACTATGTCTGCGTTTCCAACGTAGGTGAAACTGTGGTTATAAAAAAATCCCCAGTGGCTTAGGCCTGATGAGGGATCGCAGGCTTGCAATTACCCTGGGGGGGGGGGGGGGGGGGGGGGGGGGGGGAGACCTGCACTCCTCCCCAGCGGAGTGCTGTTGAGGTAAAGCACCACCATGTGATTGAGCTAACGGGGTGTTTTCTCTTTAGGCACTGCTTGTTCAGGGCTACCTTGCAAAGTCAGGCTGGGGCTTTCCAAAAGGGAAAGTTAACGAGGATGAAGCGCCTCATGACTGTGCAGTTCGTGAAGTAAGTCTCCTGTTCTTTGCTGTTCAACTGCAAAGCGTAAGCATTCAAAGCCATGTATAAATCACGGTTGACATTTGTAGTTCAAAAAAGACTGGGTGTTTTTCCAGGTGTTGGAGGAAACGGGCTTCGACATCAAGAATCGCATCTGCAAAGACATGTTCATAGAGCAGAAAATCACTGACCAAGTGGTTCGGCTCTACATCATACCAGGAGTGTCAAAGGATACCAAGTTCAACCCCAAAACAAGGAAAGAGATCAGGGTATGAATTCCCTTTTTCCCCACGTTTAATCATCACACTGACTGCATTTACATGCACATCCTTTGGGTTTTCAATATTCCGACTAAGCCAAGATATCTGAGTCTTTGATCATGTTTAAAAGTAGCTGTGTTTTATTTTCTTTTAAGCATGCATCTCTACCATAGCTGGACTCACTTGAACTATTGGCTGGTTGGTTTGTGTACAATAACCATAGCAACGCCCAGAGCTGATTGTAAGCCGTAAACTGGCCCTTAACTGGCCTGTTGAGAACTGCAGTAAAAACCTCGGTTGAGGTATTGATATTACGAATGCACTTTATACATGTCCAAAGAATGCCTCCAAAACCCAGAATAATACAGGAATAACACACGTCTTAATCAGGAAAGCCTTATTCCAAAGATCCAAACGGAATATGCTGTTTACATGACCCATGTCAAATTCGGAATATTGTCATATTCAGAATAATTGTGGTTTATTAGAGTGCATGTAAACATACTAATTGATTTCCATCTCTTTGTAGTTTGTAGAAATGTTTCAAAGTCTTCATCTTCTTTTCTTGTAGAACATTGAATGGTTTCATATTGAGAAGCTGCCATGTCACAGGAACGACATGACCCCAAAGTCCAAACTTGGACTTGCCCCCAACAGGTTTTTCATGGCCATTCCATTTATAAGGTGTGTGTAGTAGAAGGTTGTAAATAATCATTGAGTTATCCATTCATATTTCTTTTTTAATTTACCTTTTCAATTTGATGTTTTTCTCCGGAGGGCAATTGGTTTTACAGCAACGCATACAAACATGAAAAAACAGACATACAGTACAGAGGGAGATGTGGGGGGTGTCCTGAACATCACAGTCAGTAGTATCCAACTTTAACATTTTCCAGTTAACAAACCACAGTAGCAAATACATCTATTAAAAAAAGAAAGAAAAGGAAAGCCTAGGCATGTAGAATAACTAGTGGCTGAATGAAATAAAAATATAAAATAAATACTAGGGCTGTCAATCGATTTAAATGTTTAACTGTGAATTATCGCAAGATTGTCGATAGTTCCTTCACGATCAATCACACATTTTTTTTCTGTTCAAAATGTACTTCAAAAGGGATAGGTTTTAATGCTCAAGTGGTATTTAAGACTGGCCACACTCTGATCACATGCCAATAACTTAGTGGCTCAGGAAGGGCTTTGAAACTCAACTTGCCTATTCAAAACACCCTTTTCCTTGGGCGCCTGGGAAGCTCACCTGGTTGAGCGTGCGCCCCATGTACTAAGGCTCCGTCCTTACCGCAGTGGCCGCGGTTCAATTCCGTCTTGCAGGTCTTTGCTGCATGTCACCCCAATGTCCGAGTTGAGATTGGTCACACACAACTATTTTACAGTGGCTCCGAGCGGTTATTATCGCTGCCCGTGACAACTGATTGGTTTAAAGAAATGCCAATAAACCAAAGCAGGTTCTCCCATCCAGGAAAGGTTGTGTGCACTAGCCAGACCTTCTTCCACTCCGCAGCATGTGGTCTGGCAAAGCAAGACTAACAGAATCATAACACAGCTCCAGAATTTACTGTTAGGGATTGTTAAAGCTCCTCTGCTTTTTTTTTTTTCTTTCAATGAGCAATGGTAAAAAATCATCAAGGACTAGGATGGGCTTGCCAAGCAAGGTGCCAACCTGCTCATCAGGAGTGGTTTGGGGTTCAGTGCCTTGCTCTGAGCTGGGGATTGAACAACGAATCTTCTAATTAGTTTAACAGTGCACCTACCAATAGCTCTAAAGATTCCTATAAAATGTGTTGTATCTCATTGCCTCAATGTTGTTGATTTTTTGTTTGTTTATGTTATAAAAAATGTGACTCATATTCATTATAGTAATTGAGTGGTATTGATGGCACACTTCCCGCTCCACCTGTACAGACCGCTGCGAGAATGGATCAGCAGGCTGAAAGGCGAGTCAACAGACAGCGACGAGGACTTTGCAAACAATGGCAACACTTCAAGCAAAGCTTCAGACAACACTTGGTAAACACTTAATCAGTCATCAGGGAAACACTTACCCACCACTTCTTGAGTGACAGCAGGAGCTTCTTTCTCTTAATCAAATAAAGGCTAATTCTTGATGGGAAATGATCACTAATTATTAGGGCTGGGACGATATGCTTTGGTCCCGATTCGGTTCCTCAATGATCCATGGGCGCCGATTGGATTTTAGTTGCAATTGTCATGTATTGGGATTCTCAAAGTTTTGCAATTTGACAGTATTGTGTTTTGCAATTTTCTTTACCTCCTTAAACAAAAAGTTAAATAATTCAAATCTAGAGACATTACTACAAACTGATTGTTTTCTAAGGAAAATGTCTTTTTCTGGGAACTGACATGAGGTAGTCTCCGTCTGCAGTACCGAAGAAAAAAAATATTTAGGTCAATCGCTGGTTTAAAAAAACAAAAAAGATGAAAAAGGATTGATTCTAAAAATTGCCAAAAAAACATACGTAGCTCTACCACTGGGAACCACCAGAGACCCCACATTATAAAATGATTGTGACGTTAGACATATTGCAGTACTCTGAAATATTTTGCAATATAAAACCTTTTTCCAACTTCAAATTATGACCCCAAAAGGAAAACTGAAAGGATTCATCTTACTTCAATTGTATTTCTGCAAGATGGGAGTGGACTGAAAAAGCCGTTGCTTTTATTATTCCATTACCAAAAAGTTTATTCTCATGTGCAATTTCTATAATAAATGATCAAAACTTGGGGGCACCTGGGTAGCTCACCTGGTAGAGCATGAGCATGCGCTCCTGTTCAGAGGCTCAGTCATTGTGGCCACGGGTTCAATTCCGACCTATGGCCCTTTGCTACATATCATTCTCCATCTCTGTCCCCTTTGGTGTCTAAGCTCTCCTCTCAAATAAAGGCCTAAAATGGTAAACCAATAATCTTAAAAAAAACTTGGTGTCCATGTATTGATACAGTATTGGAATGGAAAATATCCCGAAACTATGCTGCACCCATTCCCCCGCGCTGCTACTGAGCTTTTAGCTTGTGTCAGCTTCTTGTTTTATATTTTGTAGCCCACAAATTCTACACTAAACACTACACTGTCGGTGGAAAAGCTTTGATAAACCTGCTAACATCTCAGCATAGTTAGAGACTAGCTGGGGAACATTTAGCAGCTAAAGATACCGAGATTCTTTTCCGGAGACCCAGATCACAGCTAAAAGGAGAGTGAATATTTAACTGAACACATACGTTCACAACATTTTTTGCAGGGCTCCCCTTTTCCAGACACTAATCTGGTTTCAACAGTTCTGGCTATGTTGAAAGAGGTGGACTCTAATTACAAACGTTATCCCTACCATGATTCAAGTGCTTAATATTAAATGAGATGGGAAACTTTTTCTGCAGCCAGAGCAGAGAGTCTGATAAGGTATATCTGATGAGATCATTAACACAGTGTGGATTCTTCTACAATTAAAAACAACCAAGGACTGAATTTGTATTTAAATCATTAACACTTTGCAATTTCCCAACCTATCGGCACTCTCAAGAATCAAAGGAAACTTAAATAAATGGCGCTATAATCTTTGATTGTGTTAGAAGCTGTGTTTTAAAACTAGTTGAAATGGAAAGCCAGTAAGAACAGCAACGTGACTTTACCGATTTATAAAAAGATCTATTGCTCTTCATTATTTAGCCTGATTTTTTTAGATCTGATCCTGAGTGCCATGGTGATAAACCTCATATCTGTGATACTTGAAAACTGGAGCTAAGCCAAAACATAGCTGGCTAATTCCCTGATCTTGCGTTGTGGTACAGGCCCACGTCACTTGTTTTGGCCCATAATGTCTTTAGTTCTACAAACTATAAATCCTTGCTTTATTTTCTCACATTCGGTGAGGCAAGGCTATTTAGCAGAGGCACAAATGCTCGCCGTCTGGCGCTTGTGTTTGGTTTAAAGAAATGCCAATAAACCATCCAATCCAAGCAAGGCCAGACTAGTATCATAATGACCCTTCAGCGGAAGTTACAGGCATTACCTTCTGGGCAAGCATCAGTTGACCATCCATTGTGTTGATGTAGAATAGAAATATCCATCTTTTTTTTTCTTTTTTTTCTTCTTCCATCTTTTAGGTCAAAATCCCGCCGCCTCACCGGTGGCGATGCTTTTCCAGGAGACAGCTGGGCGAAACACAAGCAGCAGAAGGCTGTGGGCCAGGCGAGCCAGCAGGAGCTCAACCAGGTCAGAAAAGACATACCCTGCTGCAGTTCAACACTATGTAACAGCAGCATTTTCCAGTTTGGCAACATGTTACGAACCGTTAATATTGACATGTTTGCTAGACTGTGGAAAACATTGGCTGAATTCTTCCTAGTGTGAAGCTACCATCCCTTTTAATATTGGTTCGTCCAATGGACAAGCAGCACTGTTCACAAACATGAAAAATAATCTGCAGCTAAGACTTGTTAGCACTGGCTAAATATATTTTCTTTTGTATCCGTATTAAAGTACGTATTGAAGTCAATATTTTTTGTCCATTCCGGTTATCGCAAAAGCCCTACTACGAGCATAATGTTTTTTTTTTTTTTTTTACTATTGTTAAAGAATAAAATCCAAAACAAACAGTAAAGCACCAGTTCATATACCCCATGACAGTAGTTCCCAAACTTTAGCTGTAGGGCCCCCCTTTGTTAGATTAATGTGTGTGGATACTGGTACGGCCACTGAAATGGAACATGGAATCTGTCTGTGGCTTGAGACAGAGTCATCTCGTATCTTGTGTTCTTGCGGTGTAGAATCCACATTTGAAAGGCAATGGAAAGAAATGTCTAGACTCGTCTTATGTGAAGAAAGGAGCAAATGACAATGGAGCCAACTGCCAGCAGGTGAAAGCCATATTTGTAAGTACAAAACAGTATTTGTTTCTGATTATTGTTTTTAGTATAGAGACCATGTGTGATTCTGACCTAGCGAAGAAAAAAGGTTTAAACCTCAATACAACTTCTCAGTCAAACATTTCAAACTTTTCTTGTCCAGTGGATCTTTGGCCAGTTTTACACTGTATGTACAACTTGAAAATCATCAACTTTGGCATGCTGATGCACTGTAGGTGATGATTTAACTACAAGCATTGCACTCTTATTACTATTTCTACAGACAGAAGTTAAAAAACTTCAACCCAGAAGACTGCAAGACAGTTTTGAGAGAGGTATGGTTTGTTCAATTAACATGTCTAACTTTGAGACCCTATTTTTCTCAGCTAACTCAACTATCTAAAATACTTTTACTACGGTTTTTTTTAAAAATAAAACTTGCCTTTTTAAAGGTACGTTTTTTTTTTTTTTTTTTTTTTTTTATAACCTG
>NC_048422.1:5032890-5039869 GCF_013103735.1 Etheostoma cragini
TTTTTTGAATGATTTTATGCTTAAAATAGGATCTTACTCTTTAATAGAAAAGTAGTAGAAAATCAGTAGTCAGACACTTAAAATATTAATTTGAGCCTGTCAGCTTCAAAACGAGCACTTTTATGAACGTATACAAGCTGGACAATTGCCCCATTAACTTAGATGGTAGCTTGTTTCACTGACTGCGAGCAGCAGCAATCTCACATCGTACTAGATCACCATCAAAGGTTGTTGTTTAATCAGTCACTTAGACACAAAAAAAGTTGAAGTTACCCTTTAACAACCCCCACACATAAAACATCCCCCATAAAATAAGCTTGTCTTTTCACAGATGTGGCTCCATGCAGCTCCAACGGTCACCAGACAGTCCACAGCAAAGACTCTGAGCCCCTGCTGTCCTCGAAGATTTTCCTCAATTTTAAATTTGACAGAGAAGCTATCATGAAATGTTTTGACTACTGACATGGCTGATGAACCGCTGGAAGAGAATCAAACTAGAGGCTAATTTATGCTTCTGCTTTAAAATGATGCCAGGGGTACGTATGTAGGTACGTGGAGATTTAGACCCTACGCCGTAGCCTGACGTGCACCTCTCAAAAATGTATCTACATGTCGCCGGGACGCTCGGACTTGTCTTGGTAGCGTTGCATTCCTTTCCCACCCCGACTCATTTCCTGGTTCTCTTTCTCCATAAACAACATGAAATCAAAGAGAGGGTTAACTTCTCTTGCTACAGATTTTTCACCGTGGACAGAAAGAACAGCAGAGACACTTTGTATCTCTTACCATGACTCTATGCCTCCAGAGTTGGTACTCGCTCCACACACACACACACACACACACACACACACACACACACACACACACACACACACACACACACACACACACACACACACACACATACATACACATACATACACATACAAACACATACAAACTCCACAGACACACACACATACATACACATACAAACTCCACAGACACACACACATACACACTCCACAGACACACACACACACACATGCTGGCCCTGCTATTCTCTTAAAGAAATTGATGCACACACACCAATGCACAGGTATAAACTTCAGGCCACTTATGCTGCGGCGCAAGCTCGGCGTGGAGCCTCCGTGGAAGCATAAATCCCAATTATGACCTTTTTACCTTTACAGTCTAGCCAATGGATGTTACTAAACATGCCCTTTTTCTTCTGCCTTACTTTTTATAAGTACACAATTACAGTGGGGAGTTGCCTATTTCTCATTGAACACATTCAATAAGCTTTACTATTGACATTTGCCTTTGCCGCCCAACATACACTGCAGGGTTTTCAATCTGTCCGACCTTTAGGTTTAACTTATACATCTTTTGAATATGTAAATCCATGATTCAATCTGCAGGAGACAACACATTAGTCTTTTAAATGCAAAGGATTAACATTTTTGAGAAGAAAAATGGATTTTAAGCACATATTGTATGAGGTGTCAGTGAAATCAGCTGTGATATCTTAGTGAATTTGGCCAGTAAATCCGATTTATCATGTTATATATTGCTTTTAAGATGTAATCATTTAGGTTCATTCAGTTTGAAAACTGAGTCGCAAAAAACGTTTTTGATATAGAAGAAAGTTAGAGATTAATAGTGTTATTGGCTGTAATACCAATATCCCTTAAGATTTTATCTGGGAATGTAGAATGTAGTGGAATATTGACTTCTGGTCTTGGGAGTTTGTCTTTTCAAGTTGATGTCACATTAAATTCATGTTACTTTGTTGTTGATATGGAATTCTATGGCTGCCAATATTAAGATTAAATCATTAGATCAAACTAATGTTTGTCAATCCATAATTTAGGCCAGAATAATGACAAATTAAAATGAAAATTCCATTGACGGTTAATAGTCAGTAAACTCCACTGTACATCACTGATACAATGGCATGATGCTAATAATTATTGAACAAAATTGGTTGACAGTGTGCAACCTATTTGGATTTAAATAATGTCCTTTTTAGTCACCAATGAAAAAAAATTTCCATAATGGCGTGAATTTGTCTTTTACCATTTTGCAATTTACCCTAACAATGGCCACCTTCCAGAGGGGAAATCCATTTCACCAGACATTAGATAATCTCAATTGAAATGCAAATAGAAGCGCCTCGTTTGCAATTTTAGTTTCACCTTATATTTTGAGAATACAAAGTCAATTTCCCATTCAGTTTAATTATCGTCGCGGGGTAGTGCTCAAGAGCCCACTGAAACCACGGTCAAAGTTAGTCATTTCATTCTGGCAGTAATTGTGCATTTTACATTATATGGAAATTTTATTTTAACATTTTAATGTTGTCGTACATTATGCATACAGAAGAGGAAAACTACATTGGGGGCGGGGGGGGGGGGGGGGTTATTTTAACATTTCTAGCCACAGGCTTCCATTCATTGGCTTCCATTCATTGTTTTTTGCCTTAGAATGTTCCACATCTCATTTACATGTCTGGTTATAACAACAAACAAAGTTATTTTTTCTCAAGGTAATATCAAATACACGCATACAAATGAGATGACTAAATCTGGATGTGAAATCTCCCTTTGTGATTCTCAGCGGGGTTTCTTGGTTGTTGATTGTACAGATGGTGATCTTAAATTGTACTTTGGCTTCAATGGTGTTTTGACTTACAAATGTGAATATTAATAAAGTATGTTCTGTTGAAGTTTCTCCCGGAGAAAGGCTCACCTTTTTCAGCTTAGAGTACATTGATGGTTTCCTAAGTCTAGTAGATTTGTAAATGTGTTTTCTATATATTGAATATAAAATGTAGGCTATTGCTGACATTACCCACAGACATGGAAGCAGGGGGACGTTCTACAGAAGTCAATGTTTGTCTTGTTTGGTAGCCTACATGTTTTAAAGAAAGGACACACACATTAGCTTCTGATGATCGTTACAGGACCCCTTCATTATTTCTACATTAAATGTTAAAAACAAATTCACAGGTTATACTCAATTATTAAAATGATTTGTAAACGTAAGGTTTAATAAATGGCATACAATTATACATACAGGATGGTTATATTCGATTGTGCTTTTATTTTGAAGTCCTAATTTCATAAAATAACTAATTGACACTGTTTAGACTATTCATCGTTGAAGGATTTTTGTCTCATATTGTCGGACGTGTACAGCTGGCGATGCTGACTTTGACGACTTTAATTAGTAATTTATCTGCGTTCTCACGATTTATTTGCTGTGGCAGATAGTTATACAGATTTGGTCTGGCAATGTTGGGCTAAATCATACGCTCAATGACAGTGAAAAGTTACCTAGAATATACACTCGGTTCAAGAAATATGTAATCCAGAACCCCTTCTAGTTCAATGGGTTTAAAACAAATGAGTTGATATTAAACACTGCAATTCAAATGTTACAGATAATGTAATACTAATAATGTATTACTGAGTAACATCTTTTCACATCCACGTTAGCGTTGTCACAATGCGCTAAGTTTATTCTGAAGGAGTCGGACCGGATGAACTTTAGTTGTTGGCGGCACCATTGCGGAGTGCGGACGGAACCGAACGCAGGCGCAAAATACCAAAGCATAATACACGAGGAACCCTTCACTTCAATAGAGTAGCCACACTAATCTGACAGGATGCTTTTCGTTTGAAAGCCGAAGCTCTTCACTATTCAAGGTACAGTATTAACGTGACTTAGTTGTATGACGTCAAGCTGGCTAACGTTACAGTTTTCATATCCTAATGTGTCTCTCAAGCGTTCAGCTAGCTAACGTTAATTGTAACGTTAACTTAGCTAACTAAATTAGTTCTGTGTTTCGATAACGTTACCGGTGACATGACACGCACACACACACACACACACACACACACACACACAAGCCACTTGTTATAATGCTTAAGCTAATTTAACGAATCCTTTAACCTTTTAAATGTTTCTTGAGCTATCTTAGCTAACAAAAATGCTTTAGCTAGTCCAATATAAGTTCCGTTTACGTTACCTTGCTGCGTGAAATGACACCGAATTTATTTTGATTTTAAGTTAGCCAGAGTCTCACACGTAACGCAGACACATTCAGTAAATGTCATTTATGATATTTTTTTCTGTCAAGTCTCCGGTAAAAAGTAAAATACAGAACATCGACAATCATTTACCGAAGGTTACCAAAAGCATCCCCTTAAATTGCACCACTATATTTCACCAATATACAAATTAATAAATTCAAACCTTTCTCTTCTTGTCCTGATTCTGTTTCACACAGCAGCCGTGTTGGCCATCATCTGACCATCTTCAGATTGAGTCCAAGCCAATTAATGTTCCACACAGTCTGGTAAGAATGACTTCATGTACAGTTGCTTATATTCAATTCAATTTTATTTATAGTATCAATTCATAACAAAAATTATCTTGAGACACTTTACAGATAGAGTTGGTCTAGACCACACATTGAAATTTACAAGGACCCAACAGTTCTAGTAGTTTCCTCCAGAGCAAGCAACAATGTGACAGTGGCGAGGAAAAACTCTCTTTTAGGAAGGACCAGGGACAGACCCAGGCTCTTGGTAGGCGGTGTCTGACGGGCCGGTGTTGGGGTTGAAATGAAGAGTGGCAATAACAGTCACAATAAAAGATAATGGAACAGCTACTAAAAAAATAGTAGTTTGTAGTAGTTCATGGCAATGCGTGGCAGGATGTAACAGGGCATCGCAGGACATGTAGCAGGACCTTGGTGACAGCTGCAACCATGATTTTGGCGCCTCCCTGATCTAAGGAAACATGCTGGGGGGAAGAGAACATAAGGACTCCGGGGAATGACTCCCCAGAGCTAGGTTAGTTATAGGCATTTCTGGGACATGGATGCACACAAATGGAAAGATAAAGGAGAGAGGAGCTCAATGTATCAGAGGAGGTTCCCCGGCAGTCTACAGCATAACTAAGAGAGACATGGTAAAGAGAGGAGCCTGGTCGGGCTGAACTAGCCTGCCTCTCCCTAGTTTTATTATATGGTAGATGGAACTGACGACTGTGACAAGAAGCTGGTGGGTCGGGTTAGGTGGGCGCTGCGACTCCTCCCTCCATAACTATAAGCTGGATCAAAGAGGAGAGTTTTAAGTTTACTCTCAGTAGAGGAGCCTGATAGACCGAGGTTAATGCTTCTTTAAATAGCCACGTTGGGATGGGGTCTAAGAGACAGGTAGATGGCTTAAATTAAGAGACCTTTGACAATAATTGTTGAAGGTCTGTAGGACAGAAGCAGTCTGTCATGTCTTTTCCACCAAGGCGGTTCTGGTGCTGGTTCGGAGTCAGGGCCAGATATTGAACCGGTTCTTTGCTTTTCCAAACAAATAAACCTGGCTCTGGGCCAAGAAAACGGGTTCCAACTTGGCACCAATGTAGCGCTCGTCTAGAGATAAGAACCGGTTACGTCAGGTGCTGGGGGCGTGGTTATCATGACTTTCGAAAACAAAAACTTCGGGCCGCCATTTTTAAAACACCTATCAGCTGTTATCTATCGACAGCTGTTAATGTTAGCTTTGGCAATGGATGGGAAAGTAAAACAGCCGTGGTCTGTGGAGGAAACAAAGGGTCTGCTTGCTCTGTGGTCCTCCACAGAAATTCAAAATAAACTGGATGGAGCTGTACGGACGAAACCCGTCTTTGAAAAGCTTCAACATGAGATGTCTTTAGCGGGTTACCAGAGAAGTGTGGATTAGCTAATAAACAAAATTAAAAAATTAATTTTTTAGCTTGGACGAAGTGGTAGCGGCGGTCAGCAAAGAAGATCCCCATATTTTAACGTCCTCGACTCCATTCTGGGTGACCGACCGGCATGCCAAACCACCAGGGCACTTTACTCCGCCGCAGCCTTGTTAGAGGCGATGGTGAACGGAGAGGCAGACCATCCCAATGCTTCAGGTTGGTCTTAAAATGTTTCAATTTCAATTATGTATTTTTAACTGTGTTGCCAGCTAGCGTTATGTCTTGTTTCTATGTTATATTTGCATGGTTAACATTAGTTCGATGACGACAAGCAAAGTTTAGCAAGCAATCGCTAGCAAGCTTAGCTAGCTTGCAATCGTAGCTAAACGTTAACGGCGTATTAACGTTAGGCTACGGTTTGAAGCCCGTTTAACGGTCGGTAGCTAGTTAACGGTAGCAGATAAGCCCGTTGACAGCGACGTTATTGTTCATGTTCTGGCACAATGTTTCTGATCGTAGTAGTAGTAGCTAGAAGTCTTATAGTGACTGAAAGTGTGATGTGAGATGCTGAAGAAAAACTACAGGCTGGTTAAAAATAACGTTAATTCTATTAGTCTATCCCTCAGATTTTGATTTGACCGTTATTCACCAACTAAATGTCCTGCTTGTGCAACACTTTTAGTCAGCAGGGAGGTTTGCTCACTGATAACATAATAAATACATCACGGGACGATTACGGGAGCAAACACACAACCGTTTTTATTTACTGTTATGGCGAATTTGAAGATTTTTTTTTTTTTAAATTGACACTTAACAGTAGAGGTCTTACTGTGTATTTTCTGTCTTGAATGAGCTTTATAAAGTAAACATGCTCCCTGTGTTGGTTGTTTATAGAGTTGTCTGTTAATGGTGAGGATGATGATCACACAGAGCTACCACAATCACCACCACCACCACAGGACGGCAGCGCTCCGCTACCATCTGCCTCCGTGTCATCATGCCAAGCCAGACGAGGTAAGCTATTTTGTGCTGTGTATTAAGCGTTTCCTTAATGTTTACATGTTCTACTTTTTACTCATAGGTTCCATTTTGTCCAACAAGCATTTAACCTTGCCTTTTTAAATTGTCAGTGTGTCCTATTAAAACCATAGGTAGATCCACTATGGTCAGCATGCAGGCGCTTGGATTAGTTGCAGTTAGATTAAATGATGGCAGCCAATAGAAAACCAACTGGAGCTTATCTGCAGTGATGTGTGGACTTGTACTA
>NC_048422.1:5039969-5053897 GCF_013103735.1 Etheostoma cragini
TCTTGAACGTGTCCTCTGTCCATAGCGGTTACAAAGAGCTGTCAAGGCCCGTCTTTGAATTCCAGTGTGAATTTGTAAAGCCAGGAGCAAAAGTATCGGTATGTAGTCCTCCATTATTGTTGATAGTCATAACGCGTTGCTATGACAACGGAGGTGCTTGCAGTGACGTTGCGACGTAGCCCTTCTCTGGCTCTCAGGCTGTGGAAAATCGAGCTGGTTCTTAGATAACTGGCGAATAGAACCAGCACCAAACTGGCAATAGCACCAGCCCAGAACCAGCACCTGGTTATCCTTGGTGGAAAAGACATATGTGAGGTCTTGTCGTTCTTTCTAGTGCTACTGCGTTTAAAGGTGGACTGCTAGAAGTTGAGGACAAAAGATGATGAATTTTATCTCTAATTGTGATAATCTTATTAAAGAAGCTTATAAACTCATCACTACTCAGAGCGATAGGATTAGATGGCTCAAAAGAAACCTTGGGTTGTTCTTATTTTCTGTTAGTGATGAGTAATAGTCTGATCTGGCCTTTCTGACGGCCTTCCTATACACTTTCAGACTGTCTTGCCAATCTAAACGAGATTCTCCCAGTTTGAAGGAACGCCATTTACTTCAAGTTTTTGCGAGATTTGTTTTAATTCTTAATTCCTTTGCTTCATCTTCTTTTTGACAGGAGCTACATGGTCTTAAGTCTTCTGCGGGCAGGTTGTAGCTCCATCTACAATTTTTTTTGGGAGGGAGTAAAGTTAACATAAAGGTCCTGATGTATTAAGGAACAGACTTAATATGAAATTTTTTTGAAATATCTTTCCTAAATTCAGAGGGGAAATTGCAAAATGTGGTCAATGTAAATAAAAATAAAAAATCCCCTGGGCCCCTTGTATATTTTTACTGGCCCTGGGGAAAAAAAAAAGAAAGTGAAATTGTAGTGAGAGAGTTTAGTTTGAGGCTAAGCTGGGTAAAGGGCTCCGTGAGTTTCCGGTCATTTCAGCGGCTGTTGCAGTTGAGTTTAGCCGCCAGGTCACTGTCCTGCAGAGACGACATTTAAGTTCACCGTCGCTGGGTAAATGTGAAATGAATCTTGATACATGATTTCATCACAATATGATTCCATAGAAAGGTGATAAATTATTATATTGACTTATTGCCCAGCCCTAGCTGACGAATGTTTCAAAACCTTCACTATTTTGTCTGACTATGCTGAGGCTGCTGACGTCTGATGTATCAGTGGGCTTGTTTGCATCCTCATGAAGTTCACTACACATTCAAAGTAGTAATTGTATCATTTAGTCATGTTTTCTTTTTCCAACATTCGATTAACAAAGCTAAGAAGACATTCAGCACAAACGTTAGCTGATGTTAAACGTGCAGTATACTAGCCGCAGCCGACCTGTCGAGCGCCAGTGTGATGTCACGGAGCGCCTTAACGGGTTATACTCGCGTGTGGTGATCACGACACTAGCTGCAGTATTCAAGTGGTGCAGACTAGAAGAAGAAAAAGGTTAACAACGGCAGAACTGGCAGCAACATTGCCATCAAGGCTTTGATTTGATTGGGTGAGCTACTTGGTGGGATCGAGCCTTTCATTCACCATAAAATAACTAATTTTAACTAGGGTTTAATCCCGGGAAACGGGATTCCCAGGAAACCTGATCAAGACTATTTTCCGATTCCCGGGCAAGGTTATGATAAGAAAGGGGAAATAAAAAAAATACAAGGAGTGCAGGTCTATTGTTGTCATACAGTAATGTAACGTTGATGCAGGACAGTGCTGTAATGTTGCAGCCAATTTTTCACAAAAATTCCAAACTGCCTGAGCACACCCTCTATCAACTACTATCAGGTACTTCTCGTTCAGGCTCCCCGTTTCTGCTTTGTTGCACACTGAAACACTTTTCACTGCTGAAAAAAATGGTGTGTGGTTCGCTCCCTCGAAACAGGAAAGTCTACATCATTTAAACTTAGACCTTCCAGTTTCGCAAACTTGGATGCGTCGACTGTAAAACTGCCTTTAGTCTTCTGTTTGGCCAGGTCTCACTAGAGTTTGGTCCTTAGACAGAAACGGGTCTCAAACAAAGTTAATTATCTCCTGATATCCTCCTGGTGTGAATCTGAAAGATGCCATGTTAGTGTTGGCATGTTCTGGAGATATGAGTTCTGTGATAAGTGGGGCCAATGTATACTTTGGTGACTGTGGGGTGAAAAGACTGCTCATGGCGGGCAGACACACGCACGCACACAAACACTGGCGCACAAACCTGACTCCAGCCATGACGTCACTTCAGTTTACTGACAGCTAGCTCAGGCTTATTAATTAGCCAGTAAGTGGCGATTTTTGGCACAATGAAATGAAATATTAAAGGAGAATCCTAACAACTACATAAATATGTAGGCTACATGTTGGAATTGACTGGAATTCTCCTTTTAACTGATCATTAACCGTTGAGAGAGAGTTGAGAAACGGAGTCTCCGTTCACCGTCCGGCAGACTCTGACACACTTTCCACCGGGGACAGCTGTAGGCTTGTACCGGTTAAATTGTCGGACACACGCAGCCACTCTCCTGAAGCTGCTTACGAGACTGACTCAAGCCAACAGCGACGTGTATGTCCGAGCCGGTCTCCACTGCCTCCGCCGGCAGGTTGTCAACTGTGTGGTTTGGAATGAAAGGGAGAAAACAGGACGCAGAGTAACACAGTTAACACAGTTTGACACGTAGTTACGGCAGCAGGTGTGTCTTGCTAAAATGGCCGCCTTAACTGAAAAGTGCAGCGGGAAACCACGTGCACTTTATACCTGTCGCTAATCTAAGAGGCGTGATGGTGGCGGAGCCCACGTGACACAGACCAAACTGAGCCTGTGGCAGCTTGCGTGGTGGTCTCCGTGCATGATGTGTGTGGCTGACTGCTGGCTTGTGTTGTAAAGCGCTTTGCTGGGCACTTTATTCCTGCTGTCTCGGGCTGTCCCAAACCATTATTTGTCAAACGATTAATCTAACAATTATCTTTTCGATTGGTCAATCTAACAATATATTTTTAGATTAATCTGATTCATTTTTCAGTTGGCGATTATTTTCCCATTGTTCAATTATTAACAATTCACACAAAACATATTTCAATTAGGTTCAAATCTCTATTAATTAAACTTGTTTAACAATGCACTTGATGTTGTTGTTGGATCACTCCAACAACAACATCAAGTCACTTTCATGAGGGATACACAAATAAAAACTCAAACTAAACAAAGGAAGTGCAAAAAAGAGTAGCCTGGATTTGCTTCTTTTTTTTGGAGCTTGTTTAACATCCCCCTTTAATCTAACAGAAAAAAAGTGCAATATTAACAACATATGAAATCAGATGTATCAAATAAATCCAACAATAAAACACATTTAACATTTCAAGTCACTTTTGGGAGGAATACACACTTAAAAAAACAGGAAAAGAAAAGTACATTTTTCTCTCTCCTATCTAAGGGAATTATAAGCACGATTTAAACCCGACAATATTTTAATGCGTGGGCCATTATACCTGACGTTCTAAAGGATGCGTGAGATATCTAAAAACAATCTGGCATGGTTGTGCAATTATAAAAGACTACAATGCTACAGATGGGGGGGGCGGGTGGAGACGCAGCACAGTCTACCTCATGCTCATACTATATAGGGGTGAGGTATGGGAGAAGTAGAGGTGAGCAGGACGGTGTTTGGCTGCTGGTATCCTGACTCAGTCTACCTCATTGTTGTTGGCCTTTTTCTCAACGTGTTGTTGCACTCCCTACTTGCGCTGTTGCTGGAGGCAGCCATGCTATTTTTAGATTTCTACGCAAATTATTCGCGTTGACGCATTTACATAACCGATGACGTCCAGGAATCGTCCCAGGCCTAATTTGTCCATTTGCTAAGTTTAATGCGGGCAATTTTGTAAATCTGTGAGCAGTACTGATAAATGGCACCATTTAATTTCCATGTGACTTTTGCATTGATATCCAAAACAGATCCCTGGCCAGGCTCCAAGGTAAAAGAGACATTCCTGATCGGTGCTTTTATTCACAGACAGTTCCTTTTATTTCATGTACTGTATAGTATCGACATGACAATATCAAATCAGACACATTGAATAGAGGATTTTACCCAACGTCTCAAATACTGTTACACTCATTCTGTCTTAATGCAAGTAGCCACAGGAATTTGTAAATAAATAGTATAACATTTGGAAAGGTTATGACCATGAAACTATTTTTTTCTATTTTTGTTATTTCCACCAACCGGCCCGTCAGACACTGCCTACCAAGAGCCTGGGTCTGTCCGAGGTTTCTGCCTAAAAGGGAGTTTTTCCTCGCCACTGTCGCACTGTTGCTTGCTCTGTAGTAAACTACTAGAACTGTTGGGTCCTTGTAAATTCTGCAGTGTGGTCTAGACCTACTCTATCTGTAAAGTGTCTTGAGATAACTGTTGTTATGAATTGATACTATAACTAAAATTTAATTGAAATTCAATGACTTAAGTCAGGAAACATTTGATGTTTTTCCCAAACTTGGTGAAAACAAAAAACTTCTTGCTGTCCCTGCGGGTAAGATGAACTGTTGTTGTGTTGCAGGGCATCATGTCGAATGCTGGTACAGCATCACATAAACCTGCCAGGAACACACCGCCCCGTGGATCCAAGTCCAAAGGCCTCAAAGAAATCCACATAGATGAAGAAGTCAAGATAGCTGTGAACCTTTCCCTGGAGAGGTTTCGCTACAGTGACCAGAAAGGTACCACCTTGTTGTTGATAGTTTAATATCAGACAATAAAAGCAGAACTCTTCTGCTTTGTCAGCTACTACTACTTATCCCAGTGTGAGCAGCAAGGTGAGATGATTGAGTCTTGTAGAGTGTCCTAATATTCACCCTTTCTTATTTCCTTACTGAGCAGAGATGGAATTTCCCTCTTCTCTGTCCAGCACGGAAAGGGCTTTCATTCATCGAATGGCACAGTCCCTGGGTTACATTTCAAAGAGCAAAGGGTAAGTTCTTCCAACAGGACCTGGGTTCATCAAGTATCTGAGTATCATTCAGAAATGGTGTGGAAAGTATACCTAGGAGTGAAAGTGATAAGAGTAAGTTATACAGTTCTATATTCCCTGCCACAGTGAGACTGAAGGCAAAAATAAAATAAGACAATTACCTGTTAAAATAATCCTCACTACCTCACTCTACTGTGCAATATTTGCAGTGTTTATTCAAGTTACAAATGAAATAAATGGTTGTATCCTCTAGTTACCATGTTTACAATTTATTATATCTTTTGCAATCTTTTGTGTTGTATCTAGAACTGCACAATTATGGCCAAAATGATAATCACGACTATTTGGATCAATATTGTGATCACGATTAATCTCACGATTAGGTGTTGATTTTAACCAAAACTAATTTCATTGTCACAGGCTTTTTAAATGCATCTCTGAGAAAGCTCCTTCACTTGTTTCAACAATAACTGATAAAAAGAGCTAGGGAGAGAGGGGAAGTGCGATGAACGTACTCACAGAGCGACGACTGATCATTATGAACGGGTCCAGCACGGGTTAAATGGCGGATACACAAGTCGTGTAACGTCTATATCGTCACTGCGCTGCATTTTTATTAACTATGATATTCTGGCCATGGGTCACATCTCTGGACCAGGTCCAGCAGCTCTGTCTCACACACTATTACTCTACCAACTGAAGTTAGTTGCATTCAATAACTTCTTCTGCGTTCTTCGCCGTGACCGCCGCGATAGCAGTTACCCGCGGAAACACTGGTACAAATACACTCACCTAAAGGATTATTGGGAACACTTGTTCAATTTCTCATTAATGCAGTTATCTAATCAACCAATCACATGGCCGTTGCTTCATGCATTTAGGGGTGTGCTCCCGGTCAAGACAACCTCCTGAATTCCAAACCGAATGTCAGAATGGGAAAGAGAGGTGATTTAAGCAATTTTGAGCGTGGCATGGTTGTTGGTTCCAGACGGGCCGGTCGGAGTATTTCACAATCTGCTCAGTTACTGGGATTTTCATGCACAACCATTTCCAGGGTTTACAAAGAATTGTGTGAAAACATCCAGTATGCGACAGTCCTGTGGGCGAAAATGCCTTGTTGATGCTAGAGGTCAGAGGAGAATGGGCCAACTTATTCAAGCTGATAGAAGAGCAACTTTGACCTAAATAACCACTTTTTACAACCGAGGTATGCAGCAAAGCATTTGTGAAGCCACAACACGCACAACCTTGAGGCGGATGGGCTACAACAGCAGAAGACCCCACGGGGTACCACCCATCTCCACTACAAATAGGAAAAAGAAGCTACAATTTGCAAGAGCTCACCAAAATTGGACAGATGAAGACTGGAAAAATGTTGCCTGGTCTGATGAGTCTCGATTTCTGTTAAGACACTCAGATGGTAGAGTCAGAATTTGGCGTAAACAGAAGGAGAACATGGATCCATCGTGCCTTGTTACCACTGTGCAGGCTGCTGGTGGTGATGTAATGGTATGGGGGATTTTTTCTTGGCACACTTTAGGCCCCTTAGTGCCAATTGGGCGTTGTTTAAATGCCACGGCCTACCTGAGCATTGTTTCTGACCATGTCCATCCCTTTATGGCCACCATGTACCCATCCTCTGATGGCTACTTCCAGCAGGATAATGCACCATGTCACAAAGCTTGAATAATTTCAAATTGGTTTCTTGAACATGACAATGAGTTCACTGTACTAAAATGGCCCCCACAGTCACCAGATCTGAACCCAATAGAGCATCTTTGGGATGTGGTGGAACGGGAGCTTCGTGCCCTGGATGTGCATCCCACAAATCTCCGTTAACTGCAAGATGCTATCCTATCAATATGGGCCAACATTTCTAAAGAATGCTTTCAGCACCTTGTTGAATCAATGCCATGTAGAATTAAGGCAGTTCTGAAGGTGAAAGGGGGTCAAACACAGTATTAGTATGGTGTTCCTAATTATCCTTTAGGTGAGTGTACATCTTTGCCCTTCATACTTAACAATATACAGCTATGTTAATAAAAAATTAAAACTGTAGACAAATGTCAGAAGGGTGGACCGGCGGACATTGTGTGGCCGGGCTGCTCGGAGAGTAAGACGAGAGAGAGCAAAGTGATCCAAAAACAGGCACGGCTTTACTGAAGAAATGGGTCACGTTACTCAAAATTAAACCATATCCATATAACAACATTGCAGCGGATGCAAGGACATTATCACCGGTCACTGCTGTTGTCTGAAAAACAACACAGACGGGACAAAATGTTGCGTTTACTGGTAAACCTTGAGACCGATTTATAACCAACTGCTATATGTTGAATTATCCTCCCGTACTCTGTCCTCCTGATCTTGATTAAAATGTGATTAATTTTGCAGCCCTAGTTGTATCCAATTTTTCTGGTGTTCTATTTTAGTTTATTTCCCTGGTAATCCTTTTCTATTGTAGTCTTTGTGCTTTTTCCCTTTGAAGAACTCGTATGTGTCTGGACTGTTTGGTGAATGCACTAATGGCAAATAAATAAAAATTCTTGAATCTCATGAATGTACAGACACTCAGACTCATAAAGTGGTAGAAGTTCTTCCACTATTAAAGCTGAATTTGTCTGTTAATTTAAGGTGTAAGTTACATAATAGTCCAATTGTCAATTAAGGCAAATGACTAATTGTAGATTTTATTTACCCGTGCCAAATTATAATTATATAAGTGATTGTGGGTGAGACTATATATTTTATTTTTACAATTGTTAGTTGTTGGCACTTCACCCCATACACGTTCATAGAAACAAAAACGACAAGGGGGGAGACAGTTAGAAAAAATGTTATGATAAAGAGGCGTGGTTTACTTCACAGACTGTGCATTTGTGTTATTACATTATCAGGGTCACTTGATGGTGATATAACCAGAAGATGTATCCTGGAATTCATTCAAAACTATAAATAATAAACCAATAATATACAGATTTGACTAAAAGAGACAATTATATTGTAATTCGAAAATATTTTTGAGACAATTCCACAGCAATATCGCATGCACACATCACACGTCTTATAGGTTAACTTGTAGGAAAGTGTTTGTACACATCTGAAAGGGTAAGGTCAAAAAGTGATTGCTTACTGGTTAACTCTTTAGGCCATTCATAGTCTTGCTTTTCCAGACCCTCCTCCAGAGAGCCCTGAAGAAGGGTCTGGCTTCTCTACATAGCATTCAAGGCTGGTTTATCGGCATTTATTAAAACCCATAGGAATCGTCATGGGCGGTGCTAAACTCGGCACAGCCGCCGCAAAATAGGCATACGAGAGAAAACTTTGATTGGATAGACAGTCTAGCTAGCTGTCTGGATTTACCCTGCAGAGATTTGAGGAGCAGTTAATCATAGTCCTCAGAAATTCATCGAATTCAAAAATCCAACACAAAGAACGCGGAAGGAAACGAAAAAATGCATGCATCCTGTGGAATGTCCTGCACCACCAGAGTAATCCCGGAGGTGTAACGTCAAAGATATAGACGAGGCCATTTACAGCAACCGTTTTTTGCGCTTGAATCAGTTATATCAATTGTTTAAATGAAATAATGTCTTTTCCTCTTAGGAAAGGACCAAATCGCTCCCTCACCATCAGGAAGAAGAACGGTTCAGAAAAACCTCGGCCCACCATGCCCCTCACGCTCTCCCACAATTCCTTGTATTTCATCCGCAGCCTACTTCAGAGGTTTCCCATCAGCAACAAGGAACGCATCGACATGCAGCCCAGCAACAAAAGTGGCATGTCTGTGGCTTCAGAACCTGGTGAGTGTCTTGGTCTGGGTTTAAACTACAGTAGGACTGTGCTGGTGTTATGGTGCTGTCTATACTGGCCCCCTATTGGAAATAAATGGTCACAAGTCTCTCCTCTCTGAGATACAGTACATGAGCGGAACCTAATAGATATTTTAATTTAATAGATACTTAATAACGATGCTTTTAAAACGGTGCCGTGCCTAAAAATGTTTTTTTTATATGTATGTATTTAAAAAAGTAAAAAGGAGCATGAAATGACAGTCTGCGACATTGAAGACCTGCTTGTTTATTGCTACGGCCATATGGTCAAAACTAAATGATTTAATAATAATGTCAAAACAATAACTTATAGCCAGTAAAGTACGGGTAAATAGCAAAACAACTACTAAATGGAAAACGGGTATTTTACAATGACTTGACTTGAATAAAGTTAGCCAGTAAGGGACGTACAGGCTAAACTACTCTGACTTTCGCGTTTTTGACTCAAAGCTGCTGCTAACGGGTATTGTCGCTTCCCATCCCTGGCAAGTTTAAAGAAGGAAACATGAAAGACCGCACGTATTCAAAATCTAAATTTCAGGAGGACGCACACCAAATCCCAGCTAGTTAATTATTCTCCAGACCGCTGCAATTTCTGTTTCTTTTTTTTTTTTTTTTTTCAACTTTTACGACAACAACAACAAACAACAAACATATCTGCTTAGCACATAGAAGGAAAATGCATTTGTTAAAAAAATTAAAAATTAAAAAAATTAAACTCTTGCAATATCTGCATTACAAAGTCAGAAAGTTGAAATATACAACCTATGCATCTTGTACATCTTGCTGGCTTTCCAAAAAGTTTGTAAATTGTTCCCATACTTTGTAGAAACTTTGTAGCTTCCCCTTTTTAGCATAAGTCATTTTTTCCAAGGCCAGAGTATTAGACAGGGTCTTGAACCAAGCATTGACAGACGGTGCTTCCATAGCTTTCCATGAGATGGCAATACAATGTTTAGCTTGCAGTGAGCAGATATATACCATCTTCCTACCCGCACTCGACAGTCTTAAGTCTGTTGGAACAAGCCCTAGAATGAACAACTTAGGACAGACGGGCAGTCTGGTGGAGCTAATCTCAGAGACTCGTTCTATTACCTTTCCCCAGAATTCTCTAATTTTAGGGCAGGTCCACAGGCAGTGATAAAGTGTGCCCTCCTCTAGACCACACTTAGTGCAGAGGTCAGGGTTGTTGTTATTGAAGCGGTGCAATAAAGGAGTCATATATGTGCGCATAATCCATTTGTACTGTATAAGTTTAAATCTGGTATTGATAGTTTGAGTCTGTGCTGTGTGGCACACCATTGTCCATTCATCCTCAGAAATTTCTGTATCGATGTCACTGGACTATTTACTATTACTACACTTGTTTCTTTCTTTGTCATTCAGAAACATAATATTAGACTTGGTTTTGTTAACTTTATAGCCAGAGATTTTCCCAAAAGTTGCTATTGTGTGAAGAAAGGCAGGAAGGGATTGTGTCAGATTTTTAAAAAAGGGTATGATGTCGTCTGCAAAAAGGCTAATTCTGTGTTCACAGCTTCCTATTGTTACTCCCCGTATTAACGGGTGTGATCTAATTGTTAGAGCCAGTGGTTCTATGGACATTACAAACAAAAGTGGCGATAGTGGGCATCCTTGACGTGTTCCTCTGGTAAGTTTAAATGGGTTGGACGTCATAGAGTTTGTCAGGACTGCTGCACTGGGTCTATCGTATAATAACTTCACCCGCTTAATACAATTTTGTCCCAGGCCAAATCTAGGGAGTATATCAAATAAATATGGCCATTCCAGCCTATCAAAGGCCTTCTCACAATCCAAGGAGAGTAAGGCCACATCAGGGCGTCCATTTTCTATATTAATAATATTTAGGACTCTCCTAAGATTGTGAAAAGCTTGCCTTCCCACTACAAATCCATTTTGGTCTTCGTAAATTAAACTAGGTAGGAGTTTCTCTAATCTCCATGCAATGACCTTAGCTAATAGTTTCATATCTGAGTTCAGAAGAGATATGGGTCGGTAAGATTCACATTTAGTAGATGGCTTACCAGGTTTTAATATAGTAGTGATGAGGGCTGTAGAAAAGGAAGGTGGTAAGAAGTCTGTTCTAAAGGCTTCTTCAAGCATATGGAATAAGTGGGGAATCAGCATATCTTTAAAGGTCTTATATATTTCAATGGGCAGCCCATCTGGGCCAGCAGTTTTCCCACTTTGCATAGACATTAGGGCACTATAAAACTCCTCTAACTCTAATGGTCTCTCCAGAGTTTTCCTGTCTTCTTGAGAAAGAGTAGGAGTTTTCCTGTCTTGTGGAGAAAGAGTAGGGAAGTCCAGGGCATCAAGAAAACCATTTAAAGATGTTTTATCAGCTGAAAACTCAGATTTATAAAGTGTTTCATAGAATTTCTGAAATGTTTCATTTATTTCTTTGGGGTCTGAAGTCGTTCCATTTGGCTTTTCTACCTCATGTATGGATCTCTCATTCTGTAGGGTTTTTTATGCGCCAGGCAAGTAATTTGCCAGCCTTTTCCCCTTGATCGTAGAATTGTTGTTTTAATTTATTTAAATCATTTAAGGCATTATTTACTGATTTTACATTATACTGGGCTCTAAGTATGTTTAATCTTTGCTCTACAGCTGGGGTCTTATTAGTTACAATTTGCTCTTCTAGTGTTTTAATTTCTTTTTCAATTTCTAACAGCTTCTTTTTAAATTCTTTAGATGTAAAACTGGTATAGCTTATTATTTGCCCTCTGATGTAAGCCTTTAAGGCATCCCATCTGGTTAGCGATGAAGTTTCATTTTTGTTGAACTCGAAAAACACGTCTATATTTGCCTTAAGGAACTGTACAAACTCAGGATCTTGGAGCCATTTATTATCAAATCTCCATTTAGGAGGCCCACTGTATTCTTTACCCGCCTTGAACTCCAAGGATACTGCTGCATGATCCGATATTATTATGCTGTTGTAATAACAACTCCTGACTTTGAATATTGAGATATTAGAAATGAGAAAATAATCAAGTCTGTAATAGGTATTGTATGTAGTAGAGTGACATGAGTATTCTCTCTTATCTGGATTGTATTTCCTAAATATATCACACAACCCCAGCTCTTCCATGAAATGGTGAATTACCCTTCTTGCATGACTATGAGATGAGTCTTGACCACCCTCTCGGTCCATGGTAGGATTCACGACACAGTTGAAATCTCCTCCCATTATAACCTCCCCCTCAAGGTTGAAATTGTTAGAAAAATATTCTTGTAAAAATCAGGATCATCTTCATTCGGCCCATAGACATTAACTAAATTAAGATAATTTCCAAATAATTTGCCCTGTAGAATTATATATCTGCCCCCAGGGTCCATATTAGTTGAGATTATCTGAATTGGAATAGATTTGTGAATTAAGATAGCTACTCCTCTAGCCTGAGAGGAGAAGTTAGCAGCAAACACTTGCCCCTGCCACCTTCTACGTATCCTGATGACTTCAGTGGAGACTAAGTGGGTTTCCTGTAGAAATATAATTCTCGAGCCCAAGTGTTTTAGTCTAGTCATTACCTGTTTTATTTTCACCAAACTGCCTAAGCCTCTTATGTTCCATGACGTTAATTTGTATACCTGGTTATCTGCCGTTAGGGGGTACTATGTGAAGTCTTATCAAAGAGCATGAGCTGTACTGAAAAGTTGGGTAATATGAAGGGGGACAGAGGAGAGGGAAATGCATAAAAAATAACAATAAGAATAAACAAAGTGACTATACACATAAAATAATGAAAACCCACACAAGAACCACCCAAAAACATTCTGCTAAAACATGCAAAATGTTGAACAGGTAACATCCGCCTACTGACTGCCTACTTTACAGTCTAAGCTAAGTAAATCCAGCTTCCAACAGCTCCTGATTAGGAGCAAGAATAAGTCTAATGAACTAAATTGACCACCTTTAGTCTCTGTGTATTCAAATAGTAGCAGTAATAATACCACCCCTTTATGTTGGGACAAAAATGAACGTTTTTAGAATATGCTATAGCCAATGATACGTGTAAGGTTAATCTTGAAACAGTTCTAAAAGCAAATAGGTTACTCAGTGCCAGCATGCCTCATTTAGTTAGTCAGTGACACCCTTTAAGGCGAGAGACAACATAATAATATTAGGCCCAATTAAATTAGCCAGTATTCTTTTCTTTTTCTTACTTGTAAACATCTTTCAAATCAAGTCAGGCTCCTGTACTGGATGATAAGTAGCCTAACCAGCTCTTGTTTCATGGCTAATGCAAGTTTGCATCTATATCATACATCACCCTGACTCTGAAATAGATTAATCGCCAATACTGTGAAGAAACTTCTCCACTTCTCCGGGCGTCTGAAAGAAGATTACTTTGCCTTGGTATGTCACCCGGAGCTTGGCAGGGTATTGGAGACCATACTCTATTCCCTTGGAGTGTAGAGATTGTTTCGTAGTAGGCGTTCCGTCGGCGTTGCACGTCGGCTGAGAAGTCTGAGAAAAGTTTCACCTGTCGGTTGTTGTACATAATCGTCTTCGGGTGGAGTAACTGCAATGCGGTGAGCTCGCTCGATCCGTAGCGGATGAGGGAAGTTCTCAAGTCCCAGGACGTCGATGAACCAATTCTCCAGAAAGGATTCAGCATCAGCACCCTCCACCTTTTCTTCCAATCCAATGATGCGTAGATTAGAACGGCGTGAGCGGTTCTCAAGGTCGTCATTCTTTTCCGTAAGTTGTTTCACTTTAGCTTCCAGCTCTGACACCATAGCTGTTAACTGTGCTGTTACATCCTCCGTGTCTCCTATGCCTTGTTCAGCTGCGGTTATCCGGCATTTCATAGCATCCAAATCCGATCTAATGTGGGCTAAGCCATCAATAACTTCCCCGTGGCGCGCTAATGTTTCAGTCTTGAGAAGAGCGATGGCCTCTAACACAGCATCTTGATTATGGGTATCCCTTCGGCCACCGTTTGTTGCGTCCATCCTCTCGCCATCCTCAACTGAAGAGGCTACAAGTCCGGAGCTAGCAAGAAGTTTGTCATTTGGTGGAGTTTTTGTCGGCTCGTTAGGATGGTTGTCAGATTTAGTTT
>NC_048422.1:5053997-5059793 GCF_013103735.1 Etheostoma cragini
AAGTCCGGAGCTAGCAAGAAGTTTGTCATTTGGTGGAGTTTTTGTCGGCTCGTTAGGATGGTTGTCAGATTTAGTTTTGCCCTTTCTTGTGCCTGACATAGTTAGCCTTACTTTTAAACGTCAAAGCGTTCTTTTGGAGTTCGTTGTATGGAGTTTTAAGAGAGTAGAATGTATAAGTAGTACAGAGACTAAAAAGCAGCGTCTGACTATCTTGCCGCCATTACCGGAAGTCCTTTCTGTTTCTTTTGCTCTCCTTTTCCATTGGTTGGTGCCCGTGCCCGCTCGTGGTGTACTGTGCGTCCCTGCCACTCTCTGACATGCACTCCAACAACCACGGCTGATAGGTGGACGGATGGTTAGTTCAGCCAGCACTTGCGTGCTCGCGCAGCCCAGGCATTACTCTTCAGAATTCCGTAAAATGTAACTCTTGTATCCAAACAAATTGTGTTTGAAGTTGCAGGCCATCCATTTATAACAACCTCATCCACATTGTTGAAACCATTTTAGATATTAAGCCGTTACACTGAATATCTTTTAAATGAGAGGAGCATGTGATTTAGTGTGTCCATCCGAACAACATACTACCTGAAAGCCGTTTTCTAATCTCCTTTCACGCTCCACAAGTCTTTGGACAGAAATTCACGTTGTGAGATTGATTGAGATTGAACAGTTATCCTATCCTGTTTATCTTAGCTTTAGTTATGTATTTCTTACCTTGATTTTGGTGTCTGCGTTTGAAAGCCATCACCCGCGGTGACGTTTTTGGTAGAGCTGTTGGTTTAATAGTCAACTTGGAAGAAATTGAACGTTGTGACAATAAACTCCATCAACACAACGTTATGTGGAGTTAAACTGAGCGGGCCCAATAACCTCTGAATAGTTCTACTTGTTGTTCAATTGTAATATGAGCGGCAGCCAACCAGGGGTGCAATATGTTGGCAGGATGATTTAAAAGACAACTGTATCTGCCCTATTTCTAATACCGTGGTGGAAGAAACTTTGCCATGGCAGTGTGCCACAATAAAAACAACATAGTAGAAACACTGCATCATATTGTGCAGCCATGAATAAGCATTTAAAAATGGAAAACCTGGGTGTCAAGTCAACAGGTGTGTTGTATAGGGTCACGTAATATTCTTCAGCTCTTCCCTTCTAGACAGCAATTGTGAAAGGACTAGGGCAAGCGGGCGCCTTAACAACGGGATACCAATGGTGCCTCGGAGGAGGAGTCCATCGGAACTGGACAGTTTTCGACGATCCCTGCCTGTGCATGAGCGCCAGAAGGAGATCATACAGCTCATCAGAGAAAACAAAGTGGTGTTAGTGATGGGAGAAACCGGCTCTGGAAAAACAACACAGGTGGGTTCATTTAACACATTGAGATGGAATTTTGTGCGGTAATTGTTACCAGAGGATAAGCCTTTTGCTTATCATTACTGGAAGCCTCAGCTGTACTTTGTGTTAAGGGCTAATTAGCTCCTTTTAGCATCCTAACACAATTTTAATCTTGTTTCTTTCTTTTTATACGTGTTTGTAGTTGTTTTTGTCATAATTGCCCTTATTTGACATTTTAAAGTGAAGATACAGACGGGAAATCTGGTGAAAGAGCGGGCAGGGCCCTATTTATGTCGATACAGTTATTACATTTAGAACTATTTCCTCGATTCAACCATTTTCTTTTGAAATATTGTGACACTAAAGCCACAAGATCTTTGGGGAAGGATTGGGGATTGGTTTATTTTTCCAATCTTTTTGTGTTCACAAACTTATACATTTTTGGAAGGGACAAAACTGAAATTGGTTCACACTTGGTTATGCGTTGTAAAGATAGAGCTGTAGGATGGACTCTGTAAAGGTAATGGTGTGTCCCCTGTGCATTGTCCAGATCCCACAGTTCCTGCTGGATGAGTGCAGCAGGAATGGAGAGCCCTGCAGGATCTTCTGCACTCAGCCCAGACGCCTGGCTGCCATCGCTGTGGCTGAGAGAGTGGCAGCTGAGAGAGGGGAGAGTGTTGGCCAGACTGTTGGTTATCACATCAGACTAGAGAGCAGGTAACTGACACCAGAGCTTTTTTCTTTAAAAAAAAATCTTTGGTAGGAACACATCAAGTGTTACTAAATTACACTAATATTAGAGCAGCTAGTTCAGTTCAAGAATGAGCTACAAAAAACAAGTATAAACTGGTGAACGGTACAACAGCACAGAATGGTCAGTTTGTTTCAGTTTCTTGTCAGACAACCCATGACCTGAAATCAAGTCACAATTTAGTGCGTCTCTCCCTGCCCAAGTACACAATCCGAGAGCTGATAGAGCCTATGTGTACCAATTTCTGCGTATTTTTTGGTCTTTTAGCCTGGTCTACAGTCAAGGAACTGTTCCTGACAGGGACTGCGTACTCCAGCACCAGACGCGCGTAGCCTGTGTAGATAGAAACCAGTTCAGGGTCTTGTACGCTAATTTCTTCAGGCAACGCAGAGCAAAAAACCTGAGGTCTGAGTTCAAACGTCATACGGTCATTTGCATAAATCTTAGTGCTTGTTTCAGCAAGGTAGATGGAAAGAAATTTCAATCTTCAGCCAATTAATCACAAAGTCAATACAGGAATATATTTTACCTTATAATTATTACTTAGGTAGCCTACCTGTGTTTTGTTTTTTTCCGATTTGTCGTGAGATGCATTTGTGAAAAAAAATTCCTAAGGGGATCTGAAAAGTCACTAAATCTAGCGACAAAGTCGCTCAGTTTGCAGCACTGTTTTCATTGAGACACTGTGTGCATGGAGGGGAGGGGACAGCAATGTGTGGCGGCTGGTGGTGGTTGTGTGGCACACCGCCACAAATTAGTCTTTGTGGGAAAAGCTGAAGTCACAAATTGTTGTGTGCTATGGTGTTTTATCCTGTTAAAGAGAGTTAGTTGTGGGTTTATTAATTGTTGTGTTATAAAGTTTCTACTGTGAGTGAGAAGGGTACGCAGTTAATAGTACTCCTGTTCTCAATTCACTCGCAGATTATTGCGGCTGTAGCACTCTCTGTGGCAATGTATAACAGTATATGAAAATATCACATAATATGGGAAAATAATACCGGTACATGGTAAACCGCCTAGCTATATATTGAGTAATAGTGTATAGTAAGAAATATTGGACATAACCAATCACTGAAGCCATTGGCAATTATAATTTATTACATTACATTGTGACATCTCCTATGGCAGTATTTGAAAAGAAAATTGTTTATAACTTAAGAGCTCTAAATGTGATAACACACCTCACAGACCTATACTTTATTACATATGAATGTGAGTATTATAATAAAATGTTTAAATAAAATTTGGGTAAATTTACTTAAACTATTCTTTTAGTAGGCTTATAAAAAATCCATGATGATTTTCCATTATATGGCTGTGAAGTTGGCATCCCGTATGATTCAAGGCGGCATTAAAAAAAACCTAACTCTTACTGTTGACTTTGAAACTTCAGGGTGTCCCCCAAGACGTTACTGACCTTTTGCACCAGTGGAGTATTCCTCAGGACGTTGATGGCTGGAGACGCCAGCCTGACAACTGTCACACATGTCATTGTGGTGAGTTTTAAGACTGCACATAAACAGGACATATTTCAAAAAAATGCTTGACTCTGTTATCCTGCTTTATGGGATTAGAAATGGTTTAATTGCCACAATAACTTACACTTATGTGGAATATGCAGTGAAAGCTGCATATATAAACAAACAAGCACATTAAATATGAATATGAAATAAACAATAAATACAGAAAATGCAATGTCACTGGGTGATGGCGTCCACCAGTAGATCACAGCTGCAAGCGGAAAAGTGGAAGCACTGGAGGTCAGCAAAAAGATTTTTAAGGTGTGTTAAACTCCTCGTTTAAGGTGTTTCAGAAGACAGTTTGACTTTTGTTTTGTACTCTGCAAAGACATCATGTTATAGTAGCTTTCTGTAAAACAAGTAAAAAGATAAATGTCTGAGAAGATCTGGAAACCATTTCACACAGATAGATAGAAAGAGTGGGGCTTGAAAGTTTGGGCACCCCAGGTAAAAAAAAAAAAGAAGCCAAAAAAAGATGGAAAAATCTTCAAAAGGCATCAAATGACAGATTAGACATTAATATAACATGTCACAACAATTTAGAATTTCTTTCCATCATTTAAACTTTCAAAATAACAACAAACTAAAAAATTCCATCTGCAAAAGTTTGGGCACCCTACAGAGTTAATACCTTGAAACCCCTCCTTTGGCAAGTATCACAGCTTGGAAACGCTTCTTGTAGCCAGCCAATAGTCTTTCAATTCTTGTTTGTGGTATTTTTGTCCATTCTTCCTTCCAAAAGTCTTCCAGTTCTTTGAGATTTCTCAGCTGTCTGTCAGGCAATGCTTTTTCAAGATCTATCCATAGATTTTCAATTATGTTGATGAGATTGTGAAGGCCATGGCAAAACCTTCAGTTTACGCTTCTTGATGTAATCTACTGTGGATTTTAAGCTGTGTTTAGGATCATTATCCATTTGTAGAAGCCATCCTCTCTTTAACTTCAGCTTTTTCACAGATGGCATCAAGTTAGCGTCCACAATTTGCTGAAATCTTATTGAATACATTTTTCCTTCTCCTCGTGAAATGTTCCCTGTGCCACGGGCTGCAATACAACCCCAAAGCATTATTGATCCACCCCCATGCTTAACAGTTGGACAGAGGTTCTTTTCATTAAATTCTGTGCCCTTTCTTCTCCAAACGTACCTTTGCTCATTCCGGACAAAAAGTTATATTTTAACCTTTTCGCTCCACAGAACTTTTTTCCACAATGAATCAGGCTTGTCTATATGTTCATTTGCAAACTTAAAATGCTGATTTTAGTGGTGAGGACATAAAAGAGGTTTTCTTCTGATGACTCTTCCATAAAGACCATATTTGTGCAAGTATCTCTTTCAGTGGAATGGTGTACCACAACTCCCAGTGTCTGCCAGGTCTTGATGGATTGTGCAGTCAAATGTGGGTTTTGACTTGCTTTTCTCCCAATCCTGCGAGCTGTTCGGTCTGATATTTTTCTTGGTTTTCCAGATCTTACTTTAACTTCCACTGTTCCTGATGACTGCCATTTCTTAATTACATTCCGAACAGAGGATATTGGCACCTGAAAACGCTTTGCTATCTTCTTATAACCTCCTGCTTTGTGAGCGTCAACTATTTTCAGTTTCAGTTTTCTAGACAACTGCTTAGAAGAACCCGTTGTGCTGATTGTTGGGACAAGGTCAGATGAGTCTGGGCATTTAAAACCTTAAGATTGACATCACCTGGTCTTTCCAGACAATGATTTAGAACAATCCATTATACTGTCAGGTCTCAGCTTTCCAAAGGGGGCGGTGCATGCTATACATTTTGCGTGGTGCCCAAACTTTTGCAGACGCAATTTTTTAGTTCTCTGTTATTTTGAAAGTGTACTAAAGTAACTAAATTAGATACTCAGTTACAAATTATAAAGGTAACTAGTTACTTTAGAAAGTAACTAATGCATTACTTTGAAGTAAATTTTTAAATGCTCAAATGTGACCCCCTTCACCCCTTTTAAATTGTTCAGTGTTCAATTATTTAAGGTAAATCAGAATATATATATTATAATGAATTGGACGTTTAATACAATACATTATTAACAGAAACAATGTACACAGATTGAAACTATTTGAATGTTGCTGTGGGACAAAGTGAGACTAGCCTCAAATGCCAATGTACGTAGATAATATGTTTAAATAGGGGATTGATACAAATAATAATAGATGTTTTGGAC
>NC_048422.1:5059927-5064034 GCF_013103735.1 Etheostoma cragini
CCCCCCCCCCCCCCCCCCCCCAACTCTACCTGTGATTGGCTTACCATGCAATTTTACTCAAACTCAGCCAATCGTCAGCATTTATGCGCTTGTCTCGTGCACCGCCTACTAACCAAGGAGGAACAGTCAAATAAAGACTTTGCTTCTCGGCTCAGAGATCTAGTTGGTCTGATGAAAAGAAAAAACAAAAAACGCTTCAATTATAGTAACACGCACATTTTTCAGCAGTAACGGTAACAGCGTTATTAAGATGAGATAAGTAATTAACTAGATTACTTGTAAAAAGTACTGCTGTTAGTAATGTTGTTATTTATAACTCTGTTATTCCCATCACTGGATACCTTACATTAAAATAAGCAGTGAACCCCAGAAGGGGAAAGGACTGAGGCATGTCTTGGAGGGTGATGGCAAAGGTGCAATTTTAATTTTTTGTATTTCTGCTTATCATGGCTTTGCTGGAAGTGCAAAGTACATGTATAAGTACATGTGATACTCTCATATAATTTGCTTTTTGCGTTTTTAGCTTTTAAAAGTTGTTGCAATATAAAAATGACTGTATTGTTACAGGACGAGGTGCATGAGCGTGACGGTCTGACTGACTTCCTGCTCACAAAGATGCGGGAGGTGCTTCAGAAGATCCCCACATTAAAACTGATCCTCTCCAGTGCAGCTCTGGATATAGAGCTGTTCCATCAGTACTTTGGCTCCTGCCCTGTTATCCACCGTAAGTCCTAACTGTGTTTATTCAATCAACGCTATTACTAAGCTGTTAACCTTGTGTTGTCTCCCCGTGGATCATGCAACTTTTAGTTTTAAAATGTAAATATATGTGGGTTTTTTTTTCAACTTTTTTGCTTTAAACACTTTTGTGGCTTGCCCCGATGTTTTGGAAAATGTTTCCAATGTCTATGATCTTTTTTGATGTCTGTCACTTTTCCTGACGTTTCGTTTATGTCCCTTTTTTCTACCTTCTTATATAAATTCTTTTCTTCAAACGCTATACAGGGTTCCCACTGGGACTTAAAAAGTCTAAAACAGTCTTAAAAAGGTTTTACCCTTGTTAATTTCCAGAAAAGCTTGCCGCAGAAAGAAAAAGTATCAAGTCACAGCCTAAAAAGCGTAGCAGAACGCTGCCCTCAGAACATTGGATCAGTGCGTTGTAGTTCTTTCTGAGCTATATTATATTGGAATGATAGCTTTGCTTCACTTAGCCTTCTTCTGATCGTAACAGTACTTACAGGTAACTTTAAGTCTTCTTTGATTTTCTTGGAGCTGATCATTTGTTGATTCTTTGCCATTTTGTCTATTCTTTAATCCATTCAAATGGTAGTTGACAGTTTTTTCAGACGTCGTTCAGGCTTAGGATGCCATTTCAAGGCATTTTAAATCATTTTGGCTGAGCAGCCTATAATTTTCTGCACTTTTTATGTTTTCCCCTTTCCAATCAAAGTCTGCTGTTCCTCAGAGCAAAGTATTTCAGTGTGAAATGCACTATAACCAGCATGCACAACATTTGCTTCCTTCCTTCTTTGAATATGGGCCATAACTGACACCTGTTTCTTCACAGAATCAATCACCTCACTAATTGAACACATCACTGCTATTATTTTGAACATGCTCCTTTCAATTATGGATTCAATTCCACAGAATGAGCAGCATGCGTGCCATGACTGTTGTCTGTGACTCTCCAAAACTTACTAGTAAATTATTTGCCATGTAGAAATATCACTTCTACCAAAAAATATAATTGATGACGTTAGTGTGGTTGGACTGATATTATTTTGAACACAACTTTATATTATGTTCATCTTTTAAGTTGATTTACTGAAATAAATGAACTTTTGCAAAATATTCAAATATTTTGAGTTTCACCTGTTGCTTGAGAAGGTTATATATCTCACCTATAAACTTCACATGAGTAGTTCAATACAAGCTTACTCAACTCTTTACATGGTATGATGGAACCTGTTTTAAAATTTAGTAGTGACAGATGGTAGCAATGTAGCAGTGACAGATTTAGTTAGTTTTACACTACCAACATTTATTTCTTTACATTACAAATATTTTACTATAAGGTCTGATCAAAATGTTTTCTTTTAAATCCCTGCAATACTTGACACTCCCCTATATTGATTCATATACGAAGACATGTGGTGCATTGAAATCCTGTAGACATAAAGTCTGAAATTCCTCATTTAAAAAAAATAAAAACAAACCCTAGTACCAGTCATGCAAACTGATGCCATTTCTGAGTAGCATAACTTAAGCGGAATAAAAATGGACTATGGTTCAAACCTTTATTTATCTACATTTACCCATATAAATTAAGGGACAAACAACACTATCCAGGAACTCGTCATACCACATGCGCAAACGTTACCTTTAATCAGCACAAAAAGATTAATAAATGCTGGAGCAATTTTTACATATACAGTGGGGCTCGAAAGTTTGGGCACCCCAGGTAAAGAAGCGTATTAATGTGCATAAAGAAGCCAAGAAAAGATGGACAAATCTCCGAAAGGCATCAAATGACAGATTAGACATTCATATAGTATGTCACAAAAAGTTAGATTTTATTTCCATCATTTACACTTGCGTCTGCAAAAGTTTGGGCCCCCTGCTGAGTTTATAGCATGCACCGCTCCCCTTTGGAAAGCTAAGACCTGACAGTGTCATGGATTTTCTCAATCATGGTCTGGAAAGACCAAGTGATGTCAATCTTAAAGTTATAAATGCCCAGACTCATCTGACCTTGCCCCAAAAATAAGCAGTTGTCTAGAAAACTGAAACTGAAAATAGTTGACGCTCACAAAGCAGGAGAAGGTTATAAGAAGATAGCAAAGCGTTTTCAGATGCCAATATCCTCTGTTCAGAATGTAATTTTTAAGTGGTCGTCATCAGGAACAGTGGAAGTTAAAGCAAGATCTGGAAGACCAAGAAAAATATCAGACAGAACAGCTTGCAAGAATGTGAGAAAAGCAAGTCCAAACCCACGTTTGACTGCACGATCCATCCAGAAACACCTGGCAGACACTGGAGTTGTGGTACACCATTCCACTGTTAAGAGATACTTGTACAAATATTGTCTTTATGGAAGAGTCATCAGAAGAAAACCTTTTCTATGGCCTCACCACAAAAATCAGTGTTGGAAGTTTGCAAACAAACATATAGACAAGCCTGTTTCATTGTGGAAACAAGTTCTGTGGACCAATGAGGTTAAAATAGAACTTTTTGGCCAGAATGAGCAAAGGTATGTTCGGAGAAGAAAGGGCACAGAATTTAATGAAAAGAACCTCTGTCCAACTGTTAAGCATAGGGGGGATCAATCATGCTTTGGGGTTGTATTGCAGTCTGTGGCACAGGGAACATTTCACATTTTCAGTAGAAGGAAAAATGTATTCAATAAAATTTCAGTAAATTTTGGACGCTAACTTGATGCCATCTGTGAAAAAGCTGAAGTTAAAGAGAGGATGGCTTCTACAAATGGATAATGATCCTAAACACACCTCAAAATCCACGATGGATTACATCAAGAGGCGTAAACTGAAGGTTTTGCCAGGGGCTTCAGAATCTCCCCTCCTCAACATAATTGAAAATCTATGGATAGACCTTCAAAGAGCAGTGTGTGATAGACAGCAGAGAAATCTCAAAGAACTGGAAGACTTTTGGAGGGAAGAATGGACAAAGATACCTCAAACAAGAATTGAAAGACTCTTGGCTGGCTACGAGAAGCGTTTTCAAGCTGTGATACTTGCCAACGGGGGGGTACAAGGTATTAACTCTGCAGGGTGCCCAGACTTTTGCAGACACCATTTTTTTGTTTTCTGTTATTTTGAAAGTGTAAATGATGGAATTAACAAAAAAAATATTTGTGACATATTATACAAATGTCTAATGTGTCATTTGATGCCTTTTGGAAAAAAAATTCCATCTTATCTTGGCTTCTTTATGCACATTAATACAAATTTTTACCTGGGGTGCCCAAACTTTCGAGCCCCACTGTAGAATCAGAATCAGAAATACTTTATTATCTTAAGGACATTAATAAACTGATATCAGACTTTATCTGGGCAGGTAGAAAGCCTAAGCTTAAAATGGATATTCTAC
>NC_048422.1:5064134-5080841 GCF_013103735.1 Etheostoma cragini
TGTGCTTTTTGTTCTTGTGTGTTTTGTTTGAATTAACTAAAAATGTTTAATAAAAAGAATATTAAAAAAAAAAAAAAAGAAATACTTTATTGATTCCCGGAAGGAAACTTGTATTACAGTTGCACAAATAGTATAGATATCAGAGTAGAAATATATAAATAAAGAAATATAAGGAGTGTGGATATGTACGGAATTTACATAGTACATTTCACTTAAGGGGCCATTCCTTCTAAATACAAAGATGGTATACTATTAACTGTGTAAGGTGTATGGGTATGTGGAACTGGATGTAAATCATTTTTATTATTAATAAAAAAAATTTTTTTATTTGTAGTCAAAGGAAGACTGTTTGAAGTAAGGGAACTCTTTCTGGAGGACATTCTGAGGCTGACGGGCTTTAACAATAAGGACTTGAGGAAATACAAGGAAGAGACACAGAGAAGTATGACGCTTTTTTAAATTAATATTTTAACTGAGTCTGACTTTTTAAAAAGGGACATTACGGCCTTCCATCTGGCTTTATGTTAATCTCTTGTGTGTATCACCCGCTCTGGTTCTCAGAGGAGAAGAAGCAGAAACGTTTGATGGAGTGGTGTGAGGCGGTAGAGAGCGGTTCTGCTGAGACACAGAGGTCAGAGGTGTCTGCCCTAGGCTTCCTTCAGGACAGCAGTTACGTGGACAGAGGGGACAACACCTTTAACAAGCCGGTACACATTACACATACACACACACACACACACACACACACACACACACACACGGGCCGACACGGGAAATTCTCATGGTATGATAACCTTCAGCAAAAGTATGCTGGTATTGCATTTACAGTTCTAAAATGTATTATTTTGACATGTCTGGGTAAACAACTTTTTTTCCTTCATTAAACACAATGTATTTTTATTTTAAACAGCATTTGCAATATTTGGTATACTTTTAAATGTGTACCATATTAAATTCAAATAAATAATAGTCTTTTTATTGTAGTGGATCCCCCTTTGCTGCCAAAGCTACTGCTGCCCTATAAAGAACAAAAATAAAGACAGACATGTTCATTTAAAAGACATCTGTAAGGACAGTTAACTGTTTTTTGGGATGGCAGTAGTTAGCAGTCCGTAGGGAGATGAGTTGGGAACCTGTTCAATCCCCCGTACGGACCAAAGTACCGAGCGTACACTGGTATCTGAAGAGATGCCAGTGCACCTCCTGGGTACTGCCAGGTGCTCTCAAGCAAGGCACCGAACCCCCCCTTAACCGCTCAGGGTGCCTGTTTGGCAGTCGCAGCCTCTCACTCTGACATTTTTCAATTAGTGCTTGTATAGGACACGTGTGTGTGTGTGTGTGTGTGTGTGTGTGTGTGTGTGTGTGTGTGTGTGTGTGTGTGTGTGTGTGTGTGTGTGTGTGTATACTAACAGAGTTTAAATTGTAATCCCCTTCCCCTCAAATCAATAAAGAGTATAAATTAATTAAATTAAAAAATAATTTTCCTTTTGGTAATATACTGTAGCAATGGATTTAACATTTAAACAAAATAGTACATGATCTAAAAAATATAAAGATATAGAACTACAATCACCCACTACTATGAATATTATAAATAAAGCTACAATTCAATTTTTTTTATGTAAACGCACACATATACATATAGAGAGAGAGTGTGTGTGTATGGGTGTCTCTGTACAACATAGATAATCGCAACACCAGATGTACACAATGGTGAAAGACTTACAACAACAGACGTGATACCAGGTCAAGTTATTGTAACACTACAGTAGAAGCACTAACTTAGCAGAAAATGGATACTTGTCTGCTTAGTGAAGTTATGTTAGAAAGGAAGAAAGCTGACGTTATCTGCCTTGGTAGCAGCCTGAAGTTATCATGCTGTTAGATATGCTGCATTTACTATCAACATTTTGATAGAAACACTTCCTTTGGAGAGAGAATTTTGTTTCACACTGATTGTAAAAAAATATGTATTTGAAAGTTTAAAAAAGTAGAGAGAGATTATTTTTTGGTGTTTTCGCTTTATTTTTTGCTGTTGGTATGAAAACTTTTTATTTAATTTTTTTCTAATAAATGCCTTTTTTTAAAAATCATTTTCTTGCATGTAATAAAGAAACAAATCCAGCTCCATACAATCGCCCCATTCCGAACAGGCAAACACTTCAAGCTACACTAGTACAAAAAGGAGTTCCTCAATTACGAAAAAAAGCAATCAATATGCAATATGGAAGTCCAGTATATTACCTTCTCTGTAACCCATATACAACTGACTCTACCAGGGCCAAGGCAGCCATTTTTAAACTGGTAGTCCCTCCCACAAGGCCTAATATTCACATAAGAAAATGCAATTGGCATGAACGGTGTGTGGGATGGGATTTGGTACCGTTTGTCTCGTTCATTCAGAATCTTCTTGAAGCCTTTTTTATCCACTTTGTGGATGGGCATCATATCTTTGGCCAAATAACACGTTATAGTATCGGTGATTTCTAGGGCTGTAATCAACCAAAGAAAATCTTGGTCGACTGAAGTCGTGAAAATTTTGACTAAAAATTGACTGGGGGGAGTGCGGAGGGGCGGGAAAAAATGCAAGATTAATTAACTGTACTGTCCCGCAGTACTTGTAGGTTATTTGCAGTATATTAAATCGTTTTTGACCTAATTATTTTGCACTGAATTGACGATTGTCTGTGTGCTCTGATAGCGCTCAGTGCCTCGCTGTGTTGTATTAACTCTGAAACTTTCTCTTTGAGTCCCTCACATTTTGCGTGATGGTGTGCTGTGCTGCCGCTGAATATCAACAAGTTCTTAAAACCTCAGCCCTCCACAACAGCAATGGGCCTGATATCCTGAGCAATAAAGTCGACAATTCCTTCTGTCATATTATTTTTGCGTTTGGATGGTAGAGGCTTAACATCCAGCGGGGTCTGGGGAACACTACCGTCGTTGCGTGTGGGTGCGCCGGTAGTTATAAAAAGATTATTAGACTATGAAATATGCCAATTCTGATATGTTCATATAGCCTGCTCAAAACATACAGGGCAACCTAATGCAGAAAAGTTAGCTTTCCGTTTTTAGGTGATATGCCATCTTTGTAGTCGAGCAAACAAGATATGCAAACCTTTTTCCATTATCTATTTTTGTAAAATGCTGCCACACTGCCGATGTCTTCGACATGGTAGAGGAGGACTGACTGTAAATTAAACACTCACATTAAAGAAATATTCAACAAACCACTAAAACAAGGCTTTCTAGTTCTTTCTTCAATCTGTCCCCAGTGGGTTGGGCTAATCCAAAAAAACAAGGGGGGTGTTCTGAAGACAGACTGTTACCTGTGCAACAGGGATGCTCTGAAAACACCCCCATTAGCAATTAGTGCTTTCCACCCCTAAACCGTAACGGCCTATGCTTCAACATACATTCTGGCTCAACCAATCAGAATTTTGGTTGAGCCAGAACGTATTGACCCATAAATCGACTAGTCAACTGGGAGATTAGAGCCCTAGTGATTTCGGTATGTCTCTTTGAGTTTTTGTTGTACTTTGTGCCACTAGCAAAAGCACTCGCTAGCGAGGCTTTTTTGGCTAGCTCAGTTTTATTTTGCCATACAATCATGCAATCATGATTCATTCCGTTTTGTCTTCTCCATCTATTTCTTAATCTACACTATCACTCTGTTGAAATATGCACATACATTACGTGGTACGCTCCATAGGGTTTGTCGAGTAGTTGCCCCGTATGCTGCAACATGTGCAACTGGCCAATGAAACATGATCATTATAGTGTTTCAAGTGGGCTCTAAATTAAACATACATGTGAAACTCAAATAATTTGCATATGGTGCAAAAATTCAGTATTGTAAGCTTAAATAATCACACTTTAATCAGCTTATTAATCCAAAACACATGCAATGGGTTCCTAAGCCTTTAATTGGTCTCTCAGTCTGGTTCAGTGGAATTCACAATCATGGGGATGACTGCTGACCTGACAGTTGTGCAGAAAACCATCATTGGCACCCTCCACAAGGAGGGAAAGCCTCAAAAGGTAATTGCAAAGGAAGTTGGATGTTCTCAAAGTGCCGTGTCAAGGCACATCAATAGAAAGTTAAATGGAAGGGAAAAGTGTGGAAGAAAAGGTGAACAAACAGCAGGAATGACCGTAGCGTGGAGAGGATTGTCAAGAAAAGGCCATTCAAATGTGTGGGGAAGCTTCACAAGTCACGAGTGGACTGAGGCTGGAGTTACTGCATCAAGAGCCACCACACACAGACGGGTCCTGGACATGGGCTTCAAATGTCGTATTCCTCTTGTCAAGCCGCTCCTGAACAACAAACAACGTCAGAAGCGTCTTACCTGGACTAAAGAAAAAAAAGAACTGGTCTGTTTCTCAGTGGTCCAAAGTCCTCTTTTCTGATGAGAGCAAATTTTGCATCTCTCATTTGGAAACCAAGGTCCCAGAGTCTGGAGGAAGAGTGGAGAGGCACACATTCCAAGATGCTTTAATTCAGTGTGAAGTTTCCACAGTCTGTGTTGGTTTGGGGAGCCATGTCATCTGCTGGTGTTGGTCCACTGTGCTTTATTAAGTCCAGAGTCAGCGCAGCCGTCCACCAGGACATTTTAGAGTGTTTTATGCTTCCTTCAGCAGGCGAGCTTTATGGAGATCCTGACTTTATTTTTCAGCAGGACTTGGCACCTGCCCACACGGCCAAAAGTACCAAAACCTGGTTCAATGACCATGGGATTACTGTGCTTGATTGGCCTGCAAACTCTCCTGACCTGAACCCCATAGAGAATCTATGGGGCATTGCCAATAGAAAGATGAAAGACATGAGACCAAACAATGCAGAAGAGCTCAATGCCGCTATTGTAGCATCCTGGTCTTCCATAACACCTCAGCAGGGCCACAGGCTGATAACATCCATGCCACACCGCATTGAGGCAGTAATTCAAGCAAAAGGGGCACAAAGTACTGAGTACATATGCATGAGTATACTTTTCAGTGGGCGGACATTTCTGTATTTAAAATCATTTATTTATTTATTTCATGTAATATGCTAATTTTCGGAGATTTTGAATTTGGGGTTTTCATAAGCTATACGCCATAATCATCCAAATTATATCAAATAAAGGCTTGAAATATCTGACTTTGCATGTAATGTGTCTATATAATATATTAGTTTCACCCT
The DNA here is from genome assembly GCF_013103735.1 of Etheostoma cragini. Lineage (NCBI taxonomy): Eukaryota > Metazoa > Chordata > Actinopteri > Perciformes > Percidae > Etheostoma > Etheostoma cragini. The sequence goes on from NC_048422.1 coordinate 5,069,317, forward strand.
TTAAGTTGAATTACTGAAATGAATGAACTTTTGCACCAAATGGTAATTTTTTGAGTTTCACCTGTATTTAAGCCACACAGTTAACGGATGGGGCGCATCGCTCCACTAAATATTGCTTAATTATTGTGACGCAACGATGTAAGTTGATATATCATACACTCTATTGAGTTATGTTGCTGTGTTGGGTGAAACTGTTGATGCGTGGCACAAGGTTGAGTCAGTGTACCATTTTGTGTTACAGCCTGACAATGATGCAGAACAGCTGGAGCCGTGGCTGCAGAAGGAGATGGACTCTTGCATATCCAACGTCTTCCTCAATGAAGACCAGGATGCTTTCATTCAACTCTTCAACCTAATCCTCTATGAAAATGTTAACGGTATGGCTTACCTTTCTGGAATCATTCATTATACTATTTTGGATATTTGGCATGTAAACACTATTAGAATGGTAATAAATGGTAAGAACTGCCCATGGTACTATGGTGATAAAAATACCAGTAGATGATTTATATAGTGTATGTGGTCATCTCTCATGTCATGTACCTTTTTTATTTGTAAGGAGTAATTCACTGGATTAGACATTCCCGTTTTTTCAGTTGAATTTCCAGATACTTCAACATAATGATTTAGGATTTCATGCATATGGCCCACCCATTACTCCTCGCACACGTAAGTCCCCATGTAACCCCAAGTTGTTGAGGTGTAAGTATTTGTATTTTTTATCTTCATATTTATCATAAAGTAGAGCCCAACCGGGGCCGATACGAGTATTTGGTCATTTAAAAATCCAATATATATTTCAAAAAAATACAGAAATGCGTTACAAAATATAAACAGATTTCCCTTACCTTAATTATTTGTATTTATTTATAAGTGCTCACTAAGATAATATGATAATAATTTGTTTTACTTTCACAACAGAGGAACATCAAAATATATTACAGTTCTGATAATTAAAATGTATAAAAATGTTGTAGAGCGCACCCTGGTGGACAGACTATGCAACACTCACAACATGGTTGACAGTCTGTTTTTATTTTTTAAATATGAATTTATCTGAATTTATTTCTCATTCTAAATGATTCTGATGATTGACTATTTAAAAAAAAAAAAAATCTGCCATTATAAATGACAATACCAATCGGGAAATAGCCTAATATTGGCTGATAATATCCGCCCGCCGATATGTTGGCCGGGCTTTACCGTACAGTAACTCTTAGCAGAAACCATTGGTTGTAAAAAAGCGTATTTCCAAAAATGTTGAACTGTTCCTTTGACAAATAACATAGTGGTGTCCCAGCGCTATCGTGCACATACAATGCAAGAGTAGAACATGAATTACAGGGAATTCATACAAAAAAGCGATCTGGCTATTGCCTGCCAGGTTGCATGCAAACACAAGTAAACTTTATATTTCGCTATTACTTTTCCTTCAAAACGTTTAAGATTTCAACGTTTCCGACCGCACTTGAAGGCAGCTTTATTTCGCAGGCGGGAGAGAAAGAAAACCAAGTGCTTTGTTGTGTCTTTTTTTTTTTTAAACATATTTGATTAAAATCTGAATCAAGTTTTGAAAATAGACATTTTGTACAGTTTAGATTTAAAACAGAAAAAGGCAAAATCACAGAGCACAACAAATTAGACATAAAAGGCAAAGGGGGAAAAAAAAGAAGAAAAAAAAGCACACAACCCTCAATCACCAAGACATGGGTGGTGGGAACAAATTATTCTTACTTAGTAAGTATTAAGCACCACAGGATTTTTAATATACACTGAGATTTTGGTTGGTAGGGAGGAATATGTGAGAGCAGATACTGAAGATGTGAGCAAGATAGGCCTTTTAGTTTGCACCAAGTAAAATCTGAAGAAACACACCAGCAACATATTTTATTAATGTGAGTAGCCCAATACAATAAAAAGTTCGGTAGGGCAAGTCCACCAACAAACCTACATCACTGAAGGAAGGATTTACATATCCGTGGAGACTTCGCACACCACATAGATGAACTTTTAATTTTGTCTACGGAGTCAAAAAATATTTTAGGTAGAAACAGAGGAATTGACATGGAAGTAAAACATTCATTTTGACGACATTAATCATCCCAATAAGAGGGAGGGAGGCAGATTTTTCCATCTCCAAAGGTTGGACTTACTTTTGGTTAAAAGCGTTAATACCAAGATACTTGAAGCCAGAGTGACTGATAATAAAGAGCTCCGTAGTGTGAACACTAGCTTGTGGCATTGTATATAATAAGCCAAATTTATTGAATACAGCAAATAAGTATCCCCACTCTACCCTGTCAAAGGCCTTCTCAGCGTCTCATAATATCACAATCTCAGTAACCTGAGATTGTAATATAATGAGACGCTGTTGGTGCTGAACAGATGATGTCCCCAAATCAAAGCTCCGCACTTTTGGGGATAGAGCCTTTTCCAGGGCAGCTCCCAGGCTCTGGAACTCCCTCCCCCATGAGATCCGCATCTCTGAGTCCCTCACCATTTTTCAGTCCCGTCTGAAGACCCATCTTTTCTTTTCTGTCTATCCTTAGTTGTTTTTTTTTGTTTGTTTTTTAATTAAATTTTTTTATATACACCGTTTCTACTCTGTAAAGCAACTTTGAGCTTGGGAAAAGCACTATACAAATTCAATTTATTATTATTATTATGATGTATAAAATAGTATGAGTGTTAAAAAATAACGTCCTTTTATTAAACTAATCTGTTCTTCCGTAATAATACTTGGCAAAGCCCTCTCTAAACGGGGAGCAACAGTCTCGGCCAGTACTTTCCTATCAACATTTAGTCAGGACAAATGTCTACCGGAGTCACAGGTGGTGGGATTCTTGTCAGGCTTTTTTACCCTCTTGTCTTCTTTTACCTAGTGGACTACAGGCACAGTGACACAGGGACTTCTCCTCTGATGGCCGCAGCAGGTCGAGGGTTCCTCACACAGATGGAGCAGCTGCTCAACATGGGGGCGGACATCAACTTGAAGGCATCCAATGGCTGGTAGGACTCCCGCAGTTACCAAGCTAATGTTAGGCCGCAATGCTAATTGAAGTCCCATTACAAGTATTACTGTGTTTCACAACCATTTGTTTATAGAAACGGAGGAGGTGTTTAATTTGACAGGCTTTTAAAGTTAGGTAATTTTATCTTTTTTCACAATATGACCTATAATGTAGCGGTACGAAACCCAGGCCACTGTATTTTTCACTTCTAAACCACAACCGCCACATTGTTTTATTTTTAAAAGACCTATAAAAGAATATAGTAGACTTTACCGTCTTTGCACAAGCTTTTGCACTGTGTGAAATTTGCTGTGTCGTACCTGAATGTAAAAATACTAAACCAAATAAATACATAGACTCGTGCACAGTCATTCAAGTCGATACATTTTATGCGATATTGTACTATACTATTATGCTTTTCTGTATTTTACGTCATATCTTTAATGTTAAGTGCTGGATGTTAAACATGGCCAAAAGCTTCAAATAATGAAGTAAACATATTTAAAGAAAAGCCCTGCGAGCCAAAACCTCAGTTTGTTTTTTACTACCGGCTCTGTATCATGTCGGCAGTGTTAAATACCCTGCCACGTGTAGCTAGTAGCTACATGCTAAGTCGGGGAAAGATGTAATCTTGGTTGCAGATGTTGATTCATCCCCAAAGTTCGATCACTATGTAACATAGTATTTGGTCTAGAAGCCTTTTATTAGTGATTTCTCACAGCACAAAGGCCTGCTCATTTGCAGTCAGTCTCCTCATACAACGGACTGTACAGAGGAAGTCAAAGCAGATCCCAGATGCGGAGACTCCAGAGTGCTGGAAACGGAGGCCATTTAGAGCAGACTGAGCTTTTCCAGGAGGAGGGCTTAAACAGACAGGCGCTCCAGCAGAGCCTCTCAGACAGGGGGAATACAAGTGCAGCAGTGTTTTTCAAACAAGGATGTTAACATGTTCTAGTAGAAACACAAAATACAAAGTATGACCCTGAAAATGGTGTATAATAGGTCTCTTTTAAAACTCCAACCTGTTGGGCATATAAAAATCAATGCAGTGTTTTATGTCATTTCAGGACAGCCTTAGACTTTGCCAAACACTTCCAGCAGATGGATGCCATGGATCTACTCAAATCTTCCATGTGAGTGTAATGTTGACTTTGATTAATTACTCTAAAAAGAGTTAAATGAGTTATTTTCATTAGCTTGATTTTTTTTTTTTTTGTGATAAAGGGAGGCAGTGAATGCAATTGACCATTTATATTCAGTAGCTCTTGTTTCAAAAGAAGTGTCTGGAATGTTGAACATACATGCCTATATGGAAATGATTGCTGGAAATGAGTACAGCACTTAAAATGATTTATGCTTTAACTCTTTTAGTTAGTAATGGTGATATGATTAATGGTCCACTCCTTCCCTACCTTTAAGCATCTTTTACACGCCCTAATGAAACCATACATAAAGTAAAGGCTTGTCCACATTGAAAAAGAAGGTGTATAAACGTATTGGATTGTCTACCTATATTCCTGCTACTGCTCAGTCCTTTGGGGGAGGTGAGCAAACTGGGTGAGTCCACTCTGGTGCAGTGTGGTAGTGCTGAGATGAGCACCGAAGAGCAGGAGCTGCTGAAACTGTACCACCACAGTTTTGATGATGAGTGGGTGGACCTGGACCTCATCATGGATCTGCTGAACAACATCTGCTCCACCACCAGTGAGGGTGAGCCTCAGCACTGGATTTTAACTAGAGATGGTCCGATACTTTATTCCTTTATGCTTTATGCTTACCAATTCTGATACCAGAATTTGCATATCGGCCAATACCAGTGTGTCATAGATTTTATTATACAGCTATCCCTATATGGATGTGTTATGATTTTGATGTTTGTTGTACGTAGTGCTAATATGACGGTATTTTGTTCTTTTGCTTGACTGAGTCTTTATATAGGTTTATAATGGCTTATTTTACTGTCAGTATTCAGTACTGTAAGAATATAAAAATTAAACGTTTCAATGTCAACATGTTTACTAAAAGCTTTGATTACCACAGGGTTTGCTTGGCAAACAATTTCCACAATTTCATACAGTAACGTTGTATGAAGGAGAACTCATGAAACGGGTACAGAATTTTCTGTTTCATGCATGTTTGTGGTGACAGTAACGTTAGCTCGGCAGAGTAACGTTTGCGCGATGAACTACAGTTGGCGCGACGTGTAATGGACACGGCTCCTCTTTTTGGCACAAGTTCTTCTGTGTCATCACATTCTGCAAGTTCTGCAGCTTCGATTTCGGAACTTTCAATGTCTAACTATCAATCTTCTCTCTCTCTCTCTCTCTCTCTCTCTCTCTCTCTCTCTCTCTCTCTCTCTCTCTCTCTCTCTCTCTCTCTCTCTCTCTCTCTCTCTCTCTCTCTCTCTCTCAATGGCTCTGTGCAGTCGCACCACACGTGTTACATTAAAAAGGGTAGTGAGCAGTGTGATGCATGGCAACAACAGAAGATTTACACTGCCAAGTTGACCTAGTGAACTTGGCTATTAATCACTGCCAGATTTTTTTGGGGGAGTGCGGCTGATTATTAGAAAGTCAGCTTTTATTTCTTGGTCTTCAGGTGCTGTGCTGATTTTTCTCCCTGGATACGATGACATAGTGGCACTCAGGGGTCGCATCCTATATGACGATAAGCGATTCTCAAACCACTCTGAGAGGTAATATACGTACACTGTACATAAGAACTGAAGATATTTAAATCTCATACCTATTGTACTGTATGGTTTCAGTTATGTTGATTTAAAGTCATGACAAGGTAGATATGTTTTTTTATTGTATTTTAATACACAGATAAATTATACAATCTTTAAATATATAATTAACAAAATCTTGGATCATTAGATCAGACCTGGATTCATCTTTTTTTATCAACTTGGACCCTGCTTTCCTATGTTATGGTATGCAAGTGATTCATCAGAACTACAATCTTTGAAATTGGTTTAGTATTAAGCGAGACCCCGGCAGTTGGCAGCAGCGAAAGCTGCAACGTAATGCTATTGGGCAATTGTTCACCTACAATTTTTATCCACTGAAAGTGCTGTTTCTGCCACTGACGGGCTCAATTTTTTATTCTACAACATTATGGAAAGGATCCCTGCTGAGACAGATCTTTTTTAAAGGGTAAGATCCTTGTTGTCAGACACTTCTGAACCTGTCAGTTGCAAGACCAGCACTTTTAGTGGAAGGAAACTGACAATGCACATTTTCCCTACATGACAACATTCTAGCCCGGTTCACAGCATTCTCGCTTAAAGCTATAGTGCGTAGTTTATGTCGCCCCAATGAAGAATTCGAAGTAATGACAACACAACTGTTGTTGCATCCACATGACACAATCCCCCCGTGTCACATTAATGGGAAAATATGGTCCAGGTTGTAAAATACAGAAATCAAACTTTAATAAATTCAAACATATATTTTAACATGGACCTTTTTTAATTGTTAGTGCCATCTGGTCAGTTGATTGTGTTGACCATAATGTAACACACACACACATGCACATTGTGTATTGTGTATCTGACAGAAGTGTATTGTCCCTTAGGTACCAGGTGTTCACTCTACATTCAGACATGCAGACTCTGGATCAAAAGAAAGCCATGAAGACTTCTCCACCTGGTATCAGGAAGATAGTAAGTTTATGATGTCACTCAAGGCACACGTTTGACGTCATTCAACACAACACAGGCCAGCGGCATCTTTACGCACGCCCTAACTGATTTACTGTTCTATTTCTCAACATCAACACCTGTCAACTTCCAGTCCACTGAGCGGCACATTCCAGTAACTGTACCCTACTTCTTTTGCATGTATTATGCATCCTGTCTATTGACAATGTCAAGTAGCTGTTGACTAGTTTGGTTTTCCCTTTGAAATACTTGAAATTTGAAGGAAATTCACTTACTATTGTCACAGCAGAGCCACAACCCTGGGGAGAGTTAAGGTCTAGAAGTATAACAGAGCTTGGTTAGCTGTGCATTTTTTAATCACCAGTACTTAATACTTGTTTCACCTAGCCAAAAGGATAGGATGAGATGGCTTCCCTGCCCTTCTGTGGCCCTCTCCGTGTTTCGGCACTCGTCAGTCAGTGCGGTGTCAAACCGCGTCGACACTCTGTCGACATTTTACATGTGAACATTCGAGACACGGACATAACATTAACACTACTTGGTGGGGAAATAGCCCAACAAATCAGAAACGCATCCTTCTCTCAGAAACGCATCCTCTGTGTCTGCTTACATATCCGCTTTTTAAGCTCTGTGACGCAGGCAAGCCACACCCACCCCAGCCTGGCGACCAATAGAAACCAATAGGTGGATTTTGCCATGACACTATAAAACTGGTCATTTCTTTCCCTTTTCAGATTCTTTCTACTAACATTGCTGAGACAAGCATCACCATCAACGACGTGATCTTTGTCATTGATTCAGGAAAGGTCAAAGAGGTACAGTTACTGCTCAAGAGTCTAACAATAAATAGATTTTCATACTTGCGGTTAGTAACTAACTCTTTATTTATTTTTTCCCCTGTTGCAGAAGTCCTTTGATACCCTCAGTCATGTGTCCATGTTAAAGACGGTTTGGATCTCAAAAGCCAGCGCTCTGCAAAGGAAGGGAAGGTAACATCAACCATGTCCTTATTCTCAAAAGATGTTAAATCTTAACATCTCACCTGAGTTTTGTGCCAGTTATTAATATATATTTTATATAATATCAAGTTTTTTTATTTATATTGGAAAAGTAAATCGCAACAAACAACTACAAATAACACAAATACTTGTCGTCTTCCTCCATTTTTACATTACTGTTGGCTGCAATGAGCTAGAAACATTAAACATGGCCCAATAAAATATGTCTTAACACACCAGGGATGTTTTGTTTTTGTGCAATTTATTCGCACGTCAACATATTTATTCCAATTGTTTTTACTGTCTCGGTATTGTCACACTGAACGTGAGTATTACGAAACAATAAAGCAACGTAATTTTCCCCCAAAATAAGGCAGGTTATTCTGAACTTTCACACTGAGAATTAAGAAATCAACCATTCATGTTGTGTTGTTTACTTATGAGGATCATAATACAGCAACGTAGAGGCTGCTGTCTGAACCATAGACTGTGTAGACGGAAAACTTTATTAATCCTCTCAACCTTAACAAAGGCAGCGTTTGCCAGAGAAACTCTTTCTGTTCTTACCATTAATAAAAAAGCCTTGTACTGCGTAACTGATTACCATGGGGAATTCAATTCACTCAAAGTATTTATCTAAAAAAGAAACTCAATAAAATGGCTTACAGTAGCTTATTGTTAGCTTTTTCTGCTTTGGCTTCCTGACCGTGGTCAGACGGCATGGGGGGGACGGGCCTGGAGTCTATGGAGCTAAACTCCCTCGTTACTCCACTCAGCAGCCAGGGAAACCAGACAGGCTACACCTCTGTCAGTCTGGAGGAGCTGCAGCATTTTATTTGGGCTTAAACTGCAGACTCTAGCTTCTGCACATTAACTTGAAATCTTCACCGCTACACGTTAACTCTTCCCTGCTCCGTCTCTTTCTCTCTACTGGCTCATACACGCATCTCCTGTCACTTTCTCTCTCGCTTTAGCAGCGTCCCCAGAAGGATCTCATTCCTCTGACTTGGTTTATAAGCTGGCCCAAATTATTCCAAACATTTATAGAAAACTGTCACAAATTCACATGCCAGTATGAATACTTTTTTGATGAAATATTCGCAGGTGATTATTTTGCATATGTGTTGTTTATTCGTCACCTCCCTGGTGTGTAACGGTGACAAGCCTTTTGGGCCATAAAAGTCTGCCAGGATGGATTTTATTTTGCTGATAGTATCCTAGTATATAGGATATTGATACTTTGATATTAGTCTAAAATTGTTTAAAACATATAGAAGTGTATGTTTCTGTTGGAGAGGTCAAACTATTGCATTTTTAAAACTGGATAGGACATAGCCACAAGACAATAGTTAATAACAGAGAGAATTTGTGGCCCAACAGGGTGAAAACCCTCTTTCAGAAATGTAAATGGTCTAGGGCGCTTTTACTTTTACGCTTACTAGCAATTATTTTGGATAAATAAAAATACTGTGCTTTTTTTAACAGCCCGCTTTTGCCTTTTGCAGAAACTTATGGTCGTGTGCGGCGGAGATACACAGTTCTATCAAAGAATTTGGCAGATTGAGCAAAACCATGGCCGACCATCAATCAAAAAACTTTAGTATGTGGGGCTTTGCAGGAAATAGGCTATGACTCAAGATGACTTAGACTCCTGAGTTGCTCTAACACTACACTTAGCCCTGAACTTACACACCAAGTTTGGTTCATGTCCTATGAAGAAACCCCAAAAGCTTTGTGCATTTGTTGAAATGCAAAGCACGTTGTGATGATGCAAGCGTGTGATTGGTCTCACTCTTTTTTTAGGCAAATTAAACTGTCTTCTGTTGACCGAGAAAGGGTTTGAACCCAAGATCTATTTGATGCGTGTGACAAAATGTCAAAGCCTCTGCTGTTCATATCGGTGATATAAATCACCGATGAATGAATTAAAAAAAGTTGTAATCATCTGGAGAATGCACTGAATGGGTGACCTGTCCACAGAGCTGGGCGCTGCAGACCAGGGATTTGCTTCCACCTCTTCAGTCGCCTCAGGTTCAACAACATGCTGGAGTTCCAGGTTCCGCAGCTTCTGCGGATGCCACTGCAGGTACACACACACACACACACACACACACACACACACACACACACACACACACACACACACACACACACACACATACACCATCTTATATCAAACAACATCCTTTTTCTATTATTATTATTATTTTTGGGGGATTTTCCGTTTATTGCAAAGAGAGAGTGGATAAGCATGAAAGGGGAGGGAGATGGGGGATGACACGCACCAAAGTGCAGCAAGTCAGATTCAAGCCCACACTGCTGTAGGACTCAGCCAACATGGGGCGTATGCTCTTACTGGGTGAGCTAGAGGCTGCCTGCAACACTGACTTTACAGGTTAACACAAGGCAAAGATCAGTCAATAGCAATATTTCTTTTTCTGTTTTTTTTTAATTTATTTTTTATCTTTATCATTGGACCTGGAACTTGTTTAAAATACCACAAATGTATTCCAAAAAAAAAAAGGATTCACAGTTGGGTTCGGTGTATTACAAATAAAATAACGGGTCTACAAATACAGGGGCGTATGCTCTTACTGGGTGAGCTAAAGGCTGCCTGCAACACTGACTTTACAGGTTAACACAAGGTAAAGATCAGTCAATAGCAATATTTCCTTTTCTGTTTTTTTTTTTTTAATCTTTATCATAGGACCTGGAACTTGTTTAAAATACCACAAATGTATTCTAAAAAAAAAAAAAGATTCACAGTTGGGTTCGGTGTATTACAAATAAAATAACGGGTCAACAAATACATAATACTACAGACTATATTCACCTGTCTGCAAAATACATGGAGTAGGTCACAAGAACACACTCACGCACACTTCACACACACTTCCCCCCCAAAGCCTTTTCCCTTTTTGATGTTAAAATCCCCCAGGTAACATACAATGTGTGTTCCCGTTTTGCATAACTCGGTAGATTGCTTGACCAGATTCTTTAAAAGACTGCTGAAGCCTGTCATGGTGATAATGTGTCATGTTGTGTGTCTAAGGAACTGTGTCTGCAGACCAAACTACTGGCCCCCTCTTCCTGTCCAGTAGCGGAGTTCTTGTCCAAAGCTCCACAGCCTCCTGCTGCACATGCAATCAGGAACGCTGTGCAGATGCTAAAGGTAACAAGAACCTACAAATACTATTTTATAGGGAGGTCCCCATCAGCCTTTTTGACCCCCGGTCAGATAAAAACAAAAAAGGAATATCCGCCAATACAGAGTCTTGATCCGATACTTGTGTTGTATTTGAATAGACAATAGCTGCTCACTGATTTTTGACTGAAAATTTATAAGTTAACAAAATCACTCAATGATGTTGTCAGCTTAATACATTTAACTTTAAGTGCAGCTAGCATTTATGTAAAACTCTCATATATAATGGTTGTAGTAATACTTATACACAGTTGTGTTCAGAATAATTTTAGTCTGTTTAAAAAAGTGAATCATTCTCAAAATCCTTAGAATAGCTTTTAATTCCATAATATAAATGCATTGGGAAAACTGCACATTCAATTTCAAGTCAAAACATGACCAAAATGAATCAAGTTTGTGTTCTTGTGGGGCGGCTGTGGCTCCCATGTCAAAGTGTCCTTGGGCAAGACACTGAACCCTGAGTTGCCCCCAATGCACAGCATTCACACTCCAATGCTGTGCATTGGGATGTGAATGTGTGAGAGTGTTTATCTTATGAGCAGGTGGCACCTTGTACGGCAGCCTCGGCCACAGTGTACAGTGGGTACGGAAAGTATTCAGACCCCTTTAAATTTTTCACTCTTTGTTTCATTGCAGCCTTTTTCCAA
>NC_048422.1:5080941-5087559 GCF_013103735.1 Etheostoma cragini
TTGGAAAATGGCTGCAATGAAACAAAGAGTGAAAAATTTAAAGGGGTCTGAATACTTTCCGTACCCACTGTATGAATGTGTATGAATGGTGAATGTTTTCTGAATGATGTAAAGCGCTTTGAGTAGTCGTTAAGACTAGAAAAGCGCTATATAAATACAGCACATTTACATTCTACCTTTACAGAAAGTGAAGAAAAAGGAATAGTAGGCTATTAGCAGTATTTGCATTTTTTCTTTACAAACTCAAACATTAACTGCATGACCTGGTAAATGTCTCAAGGGTTTGCTTTACTTTGAATCACTTCACTAATATTTAGTTGAATAACCATTATTTCTGAGAACTGCTTCACATCTGTGTTGCATGGAGTCTACCAACTTCTTGCACCTTTGATCCAGCTGTGGTTTTGCCTCAGGAACATTTTTTTTGCTGTTTTGATGATTTGTTTTATGAGGTCCGGCGATTGGGCTGGCCACCCCATTACATCAATCTGGTTCATCTGGAACCAAGACTTTGCTCGCTTACTGGTGTTTTGGGTCATTGAATGGAGAAATACATCAAAATCCTAATGTGCAAAATACATCATAGTAACGGGTGACGTGCAAAAGTTCCCAGTATAGATGTGATAGGGGTGACTGACAATCCCTAATCAGTGTAACCACATAAGGATGAAAGACGCAAGTGATGTTTGACAGCACTCATATTTAAAAAGCAATTTTGTTTATAGTTTATTATGCTACTTTTGAGAACCAAAGACTTTTGTAAATTCATTTATAAGCACCAAAACAAAAAGTGAAAATCAGTCTTTCAGCTTTATGTTCAAATAATCTCTTTACACATTGCTTTTTAACAAATTTTGGCGTCATTATACAGAAAGTTTAGTTTGTTGTGAACATTTTGATATGAAACACACAGGGATCAGGTTACATACAAATACCCTTAAAAGGAGAATTGTAAAAGATATGTAAAATTGCCCTTAAACCTAGAGGGTTAATGAAAATCTCACATTGACTCCGATACCTTTGGGACATCCCTAATACTTTATTCCTTACTAAATACACACAGACAATCCTCTACATGCTCACACAGTATTCCAGCCATTTAAGCACCTCAAAATCATTAGGCTAGAGATTAGCCAGGCCAGCGCAGAATTGATCACCGGCAATTGCCGCTGTTGTTTGCTGGTTAGATTTGTGTCCGACTTGACCACGACTCGCTCTGACATCATGCACATGTAGGCAACGATAACCTCACGAGAACAAGGCGGACACAGGTTTGAGACTCAGGCAGCGCAGTTGCTTTTCACCGACTACAAGACCCAGGTTATGATGGGAAAGGCCTGGCTGTCAGCTGATCTGGCTCAGAATTAACTCAACATGATATGATGTGATATGATATGATATCAACAATATGAACTTTTTTATTGTTCTTGAATTTGAGAGATTTGAATTATTTGTCTAATATAAAGGCTTATTCTGTACCAAACACATGTTGTGTGGCTGATAGTGACGTTTAGAAGTCAGAGAGACTAAATCAGCAACAGAACACCTACAGAGCATTTTGAGAGCTACTCTTTCATAATAAAAACAACTGGAGATTGTGTACAAGCAGATATGTGAATCTGATAACATTTTATCAAATCGGAATCAGAACTGACAGGATGTGAGTGGTTCTGTGGCTTCCTGTTCAGCCTGACGGCTGTCAGCTGTCCTACTTGCTGTGGCTCAGTGGTAGAGCGGATGCCTGCCAATCAGAAGGTTGGTGGTTCAATCCCTGGCCCTGTACTCCCATGTCGAAGTGGCAAGACACTGTGCCCTGAGTTGCTACTGCCGCCTGCTCTAGTTAACTTTACGGGCAGTTCATCTTGAACAAGTCTATTAAGTTTTTATTGATTCTTGCAACTCTTCTCTTCAGACAATAGATGCTATGGACCAGAATGAAGACCTGACTGATCTGGGCTACCACCTGGCAGATCTGCCTGTGGAGCCCCACCTGGGCAAGATGGTGCTGTGCGCTGTGGTGCTCAAGTGTCTGGACCCCATTCTAACCATTGCCTGTATTCTGGCCTATCGGGACCCCTTCATCCTTCCCGCCCAGGGATCTCAGAAAAGAGCTGCTCTACACTGCCGCACACGTTTCACTTCCAACACCTTCAGTGACCACATGGCCCTGCTGAGAGCTTTTCAGGTAGGATGTGCAAGGAGGGGTTCATTTCGGAAGTGGACCCTCAAATGATTACATTGAATTGTCAAGGTCACAAAATGATTAATCAGAAGTACATCTTACTCTCTGTGTGTTGCCGTTCTTAGAATTCCATTTTACAGGAAACAACAACAAACCTCGAGCTAAGTTTAGCTAGTCAGCCACATGCTAAAAATGGCAAGTAGGGAAAAAAATGATTTTATTGGATCATGCAATAAGGCAGGCCTGCTTGGTTCTTTCAAGGAATGATTGTAAAGATTCACAAAGAATGCATTTATAGCATTAACTCTCTAAATCGGGATGTATGCTTTTGCATTTTTTTTTTAATTTTTTTTTTATTTAACCTTTATTTAACCAGGAAAGTATTAGATCTATGCTCTGTCTACATACGTAGGTACGTGGAGACTTGGACCCTACGCCGAACCCTACCCCATAGCCTGACATGTACCTCTCAAATATTAAACTACACGTCATGTACGTCGCTTGGCCGTGGCTTGGTAGTGTTGCATTCTTTACTCATTTCGTGCTTCTCCTTCTCCATAAACAACATGAGATCAAGGAGTGTTTTTTTATCCTATGATAGAATGTATCTATGTGTAGCAAGACCTTACTCCACCGCGCTGAGGACTAAAATGATTAAAACGTTAGGAAAGACGAAAATGCGTATTTTCACTAACTAAGATAAAAAATAAAATGTTCCTGACTTTTCTCTAAGCTTTGCTGTTAATGCTGAGCAATATGTGCTCATTTTACTACTAAAACTGTTCTAATGAAACTTATTTTCTAAGGGGTGGAAATCACAACAGGCCCCTCAATACAATATGATCACAATAAAATATTGTGATTTTTAACATATTAACATATACATTTCTCCTGCTGACCTCACCAGAAACAAAACCCCAACTACACTATCTAGTGGACTGAAAGGGCAAGGCAATTGATTTTATCATTCTGGTACCAAAATGTTTAATTGTTATGCGCAATATATATAATAAAAGGTTGATACTTGGCATCCGTGCATCTTCTCTGTGAAAATACATTGATATACCACTTAAGAAATATCTTAAACAAAAACATTGAAAAAAGGATAGCCATTTTTGTTGCCTGAATTTACTTTAAGAAATGACAAAAAGGAAGGATACACATTAACAGCCGTGGCATTCCCATCCCCTCTTCACGGTGGATCTGTGTAACATGCTATGTTGTCTCTTTGTAACTGTTGAAAGTTAGCATAGATTTTTCTGGATAATTTAAGAAAGCACATCATCAAAATCAAATATTTTTCCAATCAATTGCCTGAATCTCATATGATTTACTCCTTTCCCTTTCAAGCAAACCATATAGAAAACCAGCGTTTTCTACTGGTCCCAAAGTAACTAATTTGAACAAACAAATATAAATGGAAAAAACAATTGGAAATAATTTCCGTGGTTTTAATATTATTATTGTTATCAATGTAATGTTTGACAATTTATCATGATACCGATATTAAGTCATTCCCTATTCGAAACAAAGACAGGATGTTTTTCTTCATGTTTGTTCTGTGTGTTTCCAGGCATGGCAGAAGGCCCGCAGTGACGGCTGGGAGAGATCCTTCTGTGAGAAGAACTTCCTGTCCCAGGCCACCATGGAAATGATACTTGGCATGAGGACACAGCTGCTGGGACAGCTCCGTGCCATTGGTCAGTTCCACTCTATTTCTTTTTATAATCTACACTAAAGTTACACAATATGAGGAAAATGCACGACAACGTTGTTAAACATTGTGATGTTAAACAAACAGATATTGAAGTGTATAGTTCTGCATTTCTGCTGAATTTCAAATTTAAATGTATTTAAATTTAAAATCTTCTAAACACAGCCATAGTGAAAAATACAGGGAGAGTTGTGTGGAGCTGATGTTCTTAATTATATTTGTAGCAACTAATTTGTTTAAAAAAAATGGGTCCACCAGTCTTTCACAATAAAGAACTTCTGTAATATAAAAATACAAATGTGGACGTCTACCTTGGTTGTTAACTCAGTTTTGAAGGATTTGGACAGGCAGAAATAACTTAATCTTATTTGCCTAGTTTTGTTGAATGAACGAAGACTAGAATTTTCATTGTCCCTCAGGTTTTGTGCGAGCCCGGGGGGGCAGTGACATCCGCGATGTGAACCTAAACTCTGAGAACTGGGCTGTGGTGAAGGCTGCGCTAGTGGCCGGCATGTATCCGAACCTGGTCCATGTGAACCAGGAGACCTCCATGCTCTCTAGTAACAGGGAGAAGAAGGTCCACTTCCATCCCACATGTGTCCTGAGCCAGTCCCAGTTAAAGGAGGTAGGAAAACAAATCATTTTCAGTCATATGTAATTCCGTGTTTCCATTGTGGTCTTATCTAAACTAAGCTTTGAGTTGAAGACTTTAAAGACTATAGAGCGATAGTTGGGGGAAGTCACACAGTTTGGGAGCCAGAGAAGAGACAACCATATGGATCCCTGCATCCATTGGTTGTTGCATATTTCCTTATGAAGCAAATTGTTCATTCTTTCTTTTAAACACCTGAAAGGCTTGAAATGTCAAACAGGTGGAGGAAGTGTTGAGCTGACAGGCGCTGCAAAGGCCAACATCAAAATGGGAATTCAACCGAGCAGATCGTTAATAAATGGCAAAGAAAAAATCCAATATGGTTTAAATATGTTCAGTACAAAAATATGAGAAATTAAGGCTGCCATTATAAATAATTGTGATCTCAGCTGTTTTGAAAGAGTTTTTAAATAAACTTTTCGATGCATTTATTCCCGTAGTAGTCTGTTTATAGCACATAGTCTGAATGTTAATCTTGGTTTACTGATGTCATTAAGAGGCCGACTTTGCAGCAGGAATGTTAGTCTGCATGTGAGTGCAGCGCAAGCTAGTGGGAGGACTTTGGATGAATTTGTATGTTTTTTTAATAGTTTGTGTCTCTCCACCCTGCTCCAGTACTGGAGTAATTTTGACCAAATACATCAATGCCAATATTGCAGTGATATTCTAGGGTTGACCATACGTCAAACATACATATTATTAACACATTGAGAGTTTTTTTTAAATAAATAATCACCAATAATGTGGATACAATGACTAAGTGTGTAACTCAAATAATACCTGGCAAGTTCATAACATTACATTACTGTAATGCAGCCTTTAAAACCAGGAAAAGACTAGAATTTTGTCATATCACGATATCATAAGGAATATCATATCTAGCCTCATATCGATTAGGGATAGACCCATTATCAGCCATGGCCAATTTATCGGGCCGTTTTTTGGCAGTTTGCACTTTGCAGATTATCTGTACAGCGTTTTATTTGCATGATAACCAATAAAGTTTATGAATTAAAAAGTGTTCTACTTTGGCTCCTCTACAGCCTTGTTTTTGTCACTGTGCTTCAGTTTCACTCACCACTAAGTCTTCCCCCCCCCAACACTGTTACTGAGTATTATGTTGAAGGTTTTTTATTCTCTGGAATAAATTTATGAAATAATTTCTGTTGGAGTTTGTAACGTTCCAAAATCTTAATTTCATTAACTACTAAAACAGTTCCGGTCCATCCCTGAAATTGATGTCGATATAATACCGATATATCGCCCAGTCCTAAGGTAAAGGCACTCGCCTGTACACCCCCAGATATGCATCTCTTATGTTTCTTATATACATAAATTATCATTTGAGCTTGCCCCACCAAAGACAAATTTCTGTCACTTGTGACATACGATAAAGTTTTTTCTTATCTTATCTCCCTCTGTGCTGCCTGTGCCCTGTCGTGAAGTGCCGAGCGTAATAAATATTCTGGACCCTCCACTCGGCTTGCATGCTTTTACCAGGCATATTTGTTACAGACAGGCTACTAAACACTGTTTATTTACAGTAACACGCTTGCAAGAACAGAAAGTTGCCTCTAAAGTATTGAGTATCACAAATACCTCGTCATTCAATACCTAAGGAGTAAATCCAATGAGTTTCAGTGAGCCAAACAGCACGCCTCATGCTTCTACCTACCAAGATCTAGTAATGTCTGTGATTGGCTGTCATGCAGGAAAAACTCTGTTACATAGAGACTTACGTATTAAGAGCTCAAAATAAAATTTTTAAAATTGGACCGTTACGTTGTGATATCATTTTTTTTTAATTTGGTATCGAAAAAGTATCGTGTAGGAACCGGTATCAAAGTCACAATATACAGTGAGGAAAATAAGTATTTGAACACCCTGCTATTTTCAAGTTCTCCCACACAGAAATCATGGAGGGGTCTGAAATTGTCATCGAAGGTGCATGCCCACTGTGAGAGACATAATCTAAAAAAAAAAAAAAAAAATGCTCCATGCAAGATCTCACCTCGTGGGGTCTCAATGATCCTAAGAAAGGTGAGAAATCAGCCCAGAACTACACAGGAG
>NC_048422.1:5087659-5103023 GCF_013103735.1 Etheostoma cragini
CTGTTGGTAATACACTAAGACGTCATGGTTTGAAATCATGCATGGCACGGAAGGTTCCCCTGCTTAAACCAGCACATGCCAAGGACCGTCTTAAGTTTGCCAATGACCATTTGGATGATCCAGAGGAGTCATGGGAGAAAGTCACCATCCCAAGAACCCCATCCCTACTGTGAAGCATGGGTGTGGTAGCATCATGCTTTGGGGGTGCTTTGGGGGCGACAGCCCAGAAACCTGACTGATCTAGAGAAGATCTGTGTGGAGGAGTGGGCCAAAATCCCTTCTGCAGTGTGTGCAACTCTGGTGAAAAACTACAGGAAACATTTGACCTCTGGAACTGCAAACAAAGGCTACTGTACCAAATATTAACATTGATTTTCTCAGGTGTTCAAATACTTATATGCAGCTGTATCATACAAATAAAAATGCCACGCAATGTATGTTTTTTTTTTTTTTAACCATCCCAAGAACACCATCCCTACTGTGAAGCATTTGGGTTGTTGCATCATGCTTTGGGGGTGTTTTTCTGCACATGGGACTGTATTAAGGAGAGGATGACCGGGGCCATGTATTGCGAGATACATCACATTGTGATTTCTGGATTTTTTTTTTTTGATTATGTCTCTAAGGGTGGACATGCACCTACGATGACAATTTCAGACCCCTCCATGATTTCTAAGTGGGAGAACTTGCAAAATAGCAGCTAGTTCAAATACTTATTTTCCTCACTGTAGGTATTGGTGTCAAACATTTCTGAACAATACCCATCCCTACGTACTTTACCAGTAAGATACAGACTTAATTGCATGAAGTGTGTGTGCGTGTGTGTGTGTGTGTGCGTGTGTGTGTGTGTGTGTGTGTGTGTGTGTGTGTGCATTTGTGTGTGTGTGCGTGCGTGTGCATTTGTGTGCGTGTACTGTTTAGAACAGCCCAGCCAAAGTGGCCCCGGCCCTTCCAACAGACTGGCTGATCTACGATGAGATGAGCCGAGGCCATAGGATGGCCAGTGTTCGCTGCTGCTCCTTGACGACTCCCATCACTGTGGCCATATTTGGAGGGTGTGCCAAACTACCCAGCTCAGCCCTGCAGGAACCTGCTGTGCAGAGAACTACTGGTAACTAATACCAAGCTAGCAACATGGGCTAAGTACAGTGACGTCGGTCACTCTTGTCCACAGCAAGATATTTTGACTGTTATCAGAATCAGAATACTTTATTGATCCCCGAAGGGAAACTCTGTTGCAATTACACAAATGGTAGAAATATAAATTAAGAAATATAAGGAGTGTGGATATTTACATAGTTATATTATGGAATATTATGATACAGTATTTACATAATTAACATTATAAGGTGTTGCAATGGTGAAAAGTAATACATATAATAATAATAATAATAATAATGATGATAATAATAATAATAGTACAAGCCAGTGTTATGGCACAAAAACAGATGATAATGTCCAGTTTTAAACTAACCTGACCGTGTGTGTCAGATAGTTAGACGGAGGAATTATAAAGTTTGTTGGCCACAGGCAGGAATGACTTCCTGTTGCGCTCTGTGGTGCATTTTGGGAGAATGAGTCTATCACTGAAAGTGCTCCTGTGATTGAGCAGCAAGCCACGGAGTGGGTGCAAGACATTGTCCAAGATGGCATGTAGTTTGGACAGCGTCCTCCTCTCTGACACACCCGACAAAGTCCAGATCCACCCCACAACGTTACTGGCTTTGCGGATCAGTTTGTTGAGTCTGTTGGCGTCCGCTACCCTCAGCCTGCTGCCCCAGCATGCAACTGCAAAGAGGATAGCACTGGCCACCACAGACTCATAAAACATCCTCAGCATTGTCCTGCAGATGTTGAAGGACCTCAACCTCCTCAGAAAGTAGAGACAGCTTTGGCCCTTCCTGTAGAGGGCTCGAGTGTTCTTGGCCCGGTCCAGTTTATTGTCCAAGTGCACTCCCAGGCATTTGTAGTCCTCCACAATGTCCACACTGACCCCCTGGATGGAAACAGGGCTCACTGGTGCCTTGGCTCTCCTTAGATCCACCACCACCTCCTTAGTCTTTGTCACGTTGAGCTGTAGATGGTCCTGTTCACTCCATGTGACAATGTCCCTCACTATAGCTCTGTACTCAGCCTCGTCACCCTTGCTGATACATCCAACCACAGCAGAGTCATCAGAAAACTTCTGAAGATGGCAAGACTCTGTGTGGTAGTTGAAGTCTATGGTGTAGATGGTGAAGAGGAAGGGAGAGAGGACAGTCCCCCTGCGGGGCCCCAGTGTTGCTGACCACACTGTCTGAAACACAGTGTTGCAGGCGCACATACTGTGGTCTGCCAATCAGGTAGTCAACAATCCAGGACACAAGGGGGGATCCACCTGAATCGCTGTCAGCTTCTCACCCAGCAGGGCCGGCAGGATGGTGTTGAAAGCACTGGAGAAGTCAAAAAACATGACCCTCACCGTGCTTACCGGCTTGTCAAGGTGTGCGTAGATGCGGTTGAGCAGGAAGATGATGGCGTCCTCAACTCCCAACCGGGGCTGGTAGGCAAACTGGAGGGGGTCCAGGAGAGGTCTGACCATGGGCCGCAGCTGTTCCACAACCAGTCTCTCCAGGGTCTTCATAATGAGGGTGGTCAGTGCCACGGGTCTGTAGTCCTTGGACCAGTGGCATTATCCAGATTACAAAGAAAAAAGTCAATTGCTGCACACACTTATCACCTCTGCTATGATTTATTTAAAAGAGCAAGATGGTAACCACCTTCATGGTATCCGTGATCTCTGATTGGGGCATCAGGCTTTGTTGTGCCAGCTAAGTCAGAGAAAGCCTGGCTCTGTCCAACTTTCTTTCTGCTACACCCCTCAGCTTTGTTGTGCTTGTTTTTAACTGTAGGTCTATTTCTGTGTAAGTAGATTGAGAGCGACAACAAAACAGAGTCAAAATCAGCACTTTGGAACTTGAAATGTGCTATCCAAATATTATTATGATTATTAAATTCCTTGTAGGTGTACATAATACTTGGCCAATAAATCTTATTCTGATTGTGATAAGCTTTCCCAGGGAGGCTGTGCAAACTTTGAAATGATGGTTAACCAAATTATCCCAACACTATCCAGATGCTTGAGCGTTCTGAGAGATGGGTCTCGCTTCTCTTGAGCTTTCCAAACATGGGGTCCTTTCACCATCCGGCATGATTGGTTTCCTAGGAACTCTATGAGGCCAATCCAAAGCTGACATTGCCTTCCCACATTTCTCAAGTCTTGAGTATTGTTCAAAACCCTTTTTACAACGCACTTCAAATGATGATATTGTTTTCCAAAAATATATAGACATTTTTTCCATTGTGTTTTACAAAGCCCTCTTTCCTGTGATGAATGTTTTATGAGAGAAGTGGATTTTGAAGCCTGTCTGTATAGATTCAGTCTTTGTCCCCATGTTCTTTCCTTCAGACAGTCTGGTTGACGTCAGTGACAGTGAGACGGAGGATCTAGCTGAGATGAAGATTGATGACTGGCTCCTCTTCCAAGTGGATAGAGAGGTGAGGGAACATTGCTTTTGACATTGGCCTTACAACCTTTAAAGTCTTAATTAGTAATTGTAATGTTTTTTTTTATTTCTTTCTCTCATAAGACAACAATTATGCCCCCAGCCTTTTGAAGGCTTAAAATTTGCTCGTGCTCATAGATTTGCTACACTCAAATCAATGGTATTGTAATGAGTGGCTGGTCACATTTTGGAACAGCCACAGTGGCAGGTGGACAAAAGACATGCATAAGATCTTTTTTTCTGTCCTGGACTGGGTCTTGACTCGGACTCGAACCTCTCTGGACATGGTCCTGACTCGGACTCGAACCTCTTTGGACTGGGTCTTGACTTGGACTCGACTAGTCCTGGTCTTGGACTTGTCTTGGACTCAACAAAGGTGGTCTTGACCACAGCCCTACCCAAAATGGTCTCTATCGTTTGTGCAAATCGCAAATGCACCCTCTGTCATTGTAGCATAGGCTAGCCGACTCTGCAGCTGGGTCTGGCACAATACCTATAGTGTGTGATAGCAGAAACAATCATTTTTGCGGCACAAATGAATTAGCAGTGTTTTTAATAATTGTTTGATGACATGGGGGCCAGCTTCACACAGGTAAGGGGCTTAGGTTTTCTGATATATAAACCTGACCACAGGGACATTTCAGCCTGTAAACAACCTGTGTGCTGCTGCAGTTAATAAAGATTTCACAGTAAGGTTCAAACGTAGGTCTGTTTATACTATTAAAGGCTTTAAATCTATCAGTAGGCTCCAGTCCCTCTTCTTTCTTGGAGGTGTTCTGTTCACAAGCCAAAAAGCTCCTTTTTCACCTGCATTCTGCTGAAAGATGTGTGGAGAACACTTTTTCTTCTATGCAAGGGCCTACATTTTAAATGGATGTTTGCCAATAGGTTTAAAACATCACATAGCCTATTTATTTTGACAGAGACTAGGACTCTAGGTTAATGAGATTCTGACTGAGTAGCAAGATATGAATAAGCTGATTCTGGTTTCTAACTTAGCCCCTGGTGTTTCTGTTAAAACTCGGACAGAGACAACTAATCTCTGTTGATGCTTTTTAACAATCAAGCAACACGAACATGGTTATTATGGGTAGCTTTGCTATGGCACTGTGTGCGTGTGCGCTTGTGTGTAGGAATCCAATAGTTTGGACACACCTTCTCATTCAATGCGTTTTCTTTATTTTCAGATCATCACTGAAGGCATTAAAACTATATATGAACACATATGGAACTATGTACTTAACAAAAAACTGTGAAATAACTGAAAACATGTCTTATATTCTAGTTTCTTTGAAATAGCCACCCTTAGTACCAATATTTGTGTTGAAATGAAAGGAGTTAAAGTAAAAAGTCGCCACAGAAATAAATAGTAAAGTTAAAAAATATCTCAAAAATCTAATTGAGTACAGTAGAAAGTATTTGTACTATACATCTCTGTATGAGTGTATTATTCAACTTTTGTTTTTGTTAAAGAAGGAAAAGAAAATCTCAATTCTATCAAATTACAATAAATGAACATCACATTAAATAAATCGAATTAGCACCCATGTATTGAAAGAATTGTGTACTGGGTGTTTCCAAAAGCAAGGTAGAAATACATTGGTTGTCTTAAACTCTACACTATTTAACTTAACTTAAGGTCATCCAAATCAATTTAAATGTGTCAAAAGTTACAAGACTTACTTATAGTTCCCTCTTAACAGATGTTTTTGCCCTTTTGTTCTCTTGCGATAATTCTTCGGTTGCTCTTGTTTGTTTCCATCCTGCCGCCCTGATATTTTGTACTTAACCTTTTCCATGTACATGCCGTTTTATCTCATGTTGTGCATTATGTTGTCAGGCTGCAGGACTGGTGTTTGAACTGAGGCAGAAGTGGCAGAATTTGTTCATCAAGAGGATCCGTTGTCCTTCAAAGCCCTGGTCTCAACAAGACGAGGCCATTATCTGGACTCTGGTGTCTGTATGTTTCATTCTTTTTACTTTCTCTAAGTTTCTCTTACAACAACACCATAAATAGAGCAACACCAGAGGGCTGTCCAACCAAGCGACATTAGTGTGTTAGCAAGTCTGAAACCAGAGTTTTTTCTGTCCAAAGGTGGCTAAAAAACTCCTTCACTTATCAACTCCATGTAAAAAGCATTACTATATAGCCAATAGTCAATCTATGACATATGATCTCAGCTGAGGAAGTACGTTACAAATGCAAACGTGTTAAACCGTAACGTTACATTTATTCCACTAAACAAAGCTGTGCAGTTACAGTAGCTCTTACTGCATGCTTTGCGTTGCAGGTTTTTTGCCACAAGAACCTTTAATCAGGAACGTGGAAAATCCGAGCGAGAACACGTTATATTTCTTCTTCTTTTAAATGATTATGTTGCTCTCACTGAATTACTAATGCTTTTATTTGTAGTGTTTTCTGGATTAATTGTGGTCTTCAGTGTTAGCTAATCGCAATAGATCAAATCTCGATTTGAAAAAGATTAATCGTTCAGCCCTACTTTGCACATTTCTGTGATTTATGACATTTTGCATTTGTTTGGCTGGACTTCTATCTGTCTTTAACCCTCTGAACCCTAAGGCCATTTTTACAGTTCATTGTCCGTCTGGATTTATTTTATAAAAAAGCTTGTAAAACATCAACTTACAGTCTACAATCAAGATATGAACATCATTTCTTTCAGGACAAACTGAGTTATTAGAATATTTGGGTTGCAGTGAGGTCACTTGAATGTTAAAAATGGTTGTAGGACCTTAAAGACAAATAAATAAAACGGAACATGAATCTCACAGATATGTATTGATTTCACAGAAAGAACAGTAAAACCTATAAAACACTTCATATGTCTTGGGAGTCAACCTGTGGAGAAATAAATATTAAAACGTATACAGTTGACAGTATGCACGTAAAACTGATGTCCCTCAGGTGCTTGCAGCAGAGGAGCAGGGAGCCGGCCTGCAGCAGCCCACGGGGATTGGCCAGCGGCCCCGGCCCATGACATCAGAGGACGGGCCTCAGGCTTCTGGGAAGAATTCCAGGCACAGCCCCCAAACCCCGACCAATACTACCAATGACAGGTACCAAGTAGTCTAAAAAAAAAGTTACATTGCGGTGTAATGTGTGGTGCTTAAAGGTATTTATATTTAATTGTCCGGTCTGACAGTGCTGCAAGGATCCATGTCATATGATTAAAAAGACATAATCTCGTCTTTACTTATTAAGCTTCTGGTTGTACCAGTTTTTTCCCTATAATTGTGGCCAACGAGAACCCCCACCAGACCAGAAAAATATTTTTTAATGCCAAACAATAACCCAAAATATCCATACAGGGTACCCACAGGGTCTTTAAAGCATTGAAAAAGTCTTAAATTTTGATAATTTGAAAATCTAATTAAAGCCTTACATTTGGAATACAATGTCTTTTGGGTGTTTTGCCTTACCTAGGATTAAGTTTATACCGTAACAAAATTAACTGTTGCTAATGTAAGCTCATTAAAAACTGACCGGAGCAGGGGAGCGGAATGTGTCTGTGTGTGTTGGAGCCTGGCTGGTTGCTTGGCGCCTTCAGACAAAACTCAAGCCAACAGGCTAATAGGCTGATTAGCTAGCGAAAACAGCGAGCAGTAACGTCTGCAAAGATTGGATCTGTGAGCGCATTCATCTTCTCGGTGTGCATCTTATAACACACAGAGTGAGCAGCCGCCGGACTGTAACTACACTGTGAGCTGACTGTTTATAGAGAGAGATTTCAGTATTAAACACTGCTGCATTTTATTCATGCACGACGGTCAGTGGTGATTTACAGAGGTGAAAGACTTACTCAGATCATGTAACTGAAAAGTAGTTTGTAACTTTTACCGCAATACAAGTCCCGCATTCAACATCTTCTTTCAGTAATAGTACCAAAGTATTATCAAAATATGCTTATTATGCAGTGTAATATATCTTATTTTATTGGATTATATTTTAATGCAATAAATTGTATAAAATATAACTGATCAATTAAATAAAATGTTTTATTGCATTCAAGTAGCCTACTTGTACTTAATTATTTTCTAGGGTTTGAAATGTAAACAGATTTGACATTTTCCCCACATACTTCTCTCGGAATGGTAACAAAGTTGGCATTGATTTTAATTTGAATTGTTATTTAAAAAGGGCTTAAAAAGACTGGGGGTAACCTGTCCATTGTTTTACTCCTATATTTATTCAGCAGTGTCTCACTGCTGTGATTCCATAAACAATCAACGGTCTGTTTATGTCTGTAGCTGCAGGGCAGTCAAGGGTGTTATCTAAACTGCTGAATAGGTTGAAAGGTTTTTGGTAGCCTGACGGTTACAAACCAGGGTTTTTCCTGGCTCAGAATGGGCCTTTGGCGGGGTGACGACGTGCGGCAGTAATGATCGGCTCACGTATAGTTAAGGCAATGAGTTTAATATTTAAATAAATCACCGGGAGAGTAGGTATGAGGGGTAAAATAGATACAACAAAGTGAGATGATCAAAATTTTAGATGAAACATATGTTGACAAAGTTTCCTTCATTTGAAATTGGGAATAAATAATACAATTTCAATATATCACAGAATATTGTAATATGTTTAAAATTGCAATTATATCATGTCGTGACATAAGTATCGTTTTGGGAGGCCTCTGGTGATTCCCCCCCTACGGGGGAGTCTGGGACAGGCTGGGATATAAAACTGAGATTAGCTCTAATACAGGAAAATTCCTTCAAACATACTTATGAGTGAAAGACACGCCAACGTGCTGACGGGTTCAGTGTTTTTAGGAGAATACTTGCTTAAACAGATCAGAGATGTGGCTTTGACCTTTATTGTTCGTTGCGTTAACTTTGCTGGAATTGATGTGATGTAGCGTTTTGTGAAGGGTTGGATATTCTTAAAAAAAATACCGATACCATGAATTCTCTTACAGATCTGAACGATATTTTTTCCATACCAATTCTATAATTTCTATAACTTTATTTTAACAAAAAGAAATGTTCACTTGGGAGTCAATCCTCAAAATACAGCAACACACATAAGCCCATCTCTCTGTGTAACGTAGAGTTTTTTCCTGCATGACTTGTAATGTTAGACAGCCATTCACAGTCATTATTAGATCTTGATAGAAACATGCTGCATGCTGATTGGCTCAATAACGCTGATGAGATCTACTTAATTACTTAGGTTTTGAAATTTTGTGTTCAATGAAAAAGGCATTCTTCGATACTTGATACTAAGGAGACAATTCGGTCGGTGCATAAAAACTATTAAAGTTTGGTACACAGCCCTAGGTTTATGTGGATTAAGCACTGTGCCGGGCCCAATTTTAAAAAAGATTAAAAAAAATACAGCTTTTTGAATGCTGCATTGCTTATAAGAACAAAAAAAATACTTTAGTATAAAACAGAAGAAATCAGAAATAAAGAAATTGTCTCTTATGTTCCCCCAATTTTCAACTGCACGTGTGCGCTGCGTTCTGGTTTTGTTTCGTCCTCCACCACACCGAGAGGGTCTCAGAAGCAGAGAGTCTTGCCTGCCCAACCGCAGATTATATTGTCTCTACACTGATTTTTTTTTTCGTGTGTGTGTGTGTGTTTTTGTTTAAGTTTCATATCTTATGTTTGAATTTTCATACATTTTATTTATCAGAACTTTAATATATTTAGATCTTCTGTTCTGTTAAAACAAATTAGTATCATATTAATTTAGTGAGAACTCAAATCGGCCCGCCAATATATATCGGCCGGGCTCTAGTCTCTACAAGTACTTTACAGAAGAATCACGGGTTTATTAAGCTAGTATCTATCTTGAAGCACTCCTGTAGTTAAACTCTATGCCTTCTCTTTTCTTCCGTGGTCCTTATAAAAAAGATCTATGATGACCTCCAAGATGAGTCTCTTGTCGTCCGTGTTGTTGGGTTCTAGAGGAAACGTATACAATATTGGGGGGGGGGTGGCTTATGATAAATTGATTGGATACTCTCTGGATACTATTTAACTTCCTGCCCGGTTGCGTGAATATGGGCCATACGCCGCGTGTCTGTAGCGGAGCGTTGACTTGAATGGCTGCAATTGGAACGCAGCACAGATGGGCCCGGTGGAAAATAGGGTGAGGCTTGTTCCACATGAAGGCGTGGTTCACTCTGCAGTTGAGGTAAATACAGGCCCGGGTTTGTGTGAGAGTGTAGGATAATCGTTCATGTTATATTTTCATGGCTCACTTCACACTCATACTGCTGCTCCATTTTTACCACTTCCTCTCAGGTCTTGTAGGATGCCAGCAACCTCAAGCCTGCTACAGATGAAAGCCCACAGCAGAGAAGAGGTCTCACTACCCATAAATCAGCTATCTGATGAACTGCACTCCTCCAGTAATTCTTCCTGCTCTGCAACGTTGGACAGTCCCTCTGACAGCCCCTGTCCTTCCTCCTCAGGAAAGGTAATCACCGTCTGCCAGCATTTTTTCTCTTTTCTTTTGTGAACCTTTAATAACCTGACCAACCAGATGGTTTGTTACACAGAACGTCTCTGAGGCAGTCTCTAGAAACTTTTGGGAAATGGCCGGCACTTTAAAAAACAACAACCTGGCAGGTGATTGGATGAACTGTCTGTCACGTCCGCCATCGTTGTTCTGAACCAACAATCATGGCCTTCACACACACCTAAACCACGCCCTTAGCTGACAAAAGCACCTCACCGGCTACTGATTGGTTCGGTTTAGGGCTGAAACGATTCCTCAAATAATTTAATACACAAAAAATCCTCGAAGCAAAATTCTTTGCCTCAAAGCTACGTTAAATCAATGTGACTAACGGTGTACGGCTCACTGTGTTTCAGCACTGAGAATTATTACTAGCGATTATTACTACAACAAGCTGACGCTTCTGTGGACACAGGGCTGACGGCGCAGATCACAAATGAAGGAAGACAGTGAAAATTGTGAGGGCTCTGAGAAAAGAGACTGGCGAGAGAAGAACGGAAAGTTTGGGATCATTTTTAGCTGCAAACATGCTGCTACATCACCAAAACATCCAGCGTACTCCTCCACGACACACGGTAACATC
Organism: Etheostoma cragini; assembly: GCF_013103735.1. Taxonomy (NCBI): domain Eukaryota; kingdom Metazoa; phylum Chordata; class Actinopteri; order Perciformes; family Percidae; genus Etheostoma; species Etheostoma cragini. The sequence continues at coordinate 5,098,275 of NC_048422.1, forward strand.
ATTGTTTGCAGCTCTCGTCTACTGCGCTGTTAACACAACTACAGCATGCAACTCTGCAAACAGTGATGTTTTATAAACAATGTCAAACGAAAGCGGTTGCCACGGTGCCTCTGCAAAATAGTCTTCAGAAAACTCTGATTGTACAGATAGTCTAGCTAGCTGTCTGGATTTACCCTGCAGAAATCTAAAGAGGAGTTAACCATAGTCCTCAGAAATCCACCGGAGATTAAAACGCCAACACAAAGAAAGAGGAAGGAGACGGACATCTGGCAGAAAATTAGGGACTTCAGGCAGGACTTCCGGCGGCAACAGAACCATCCCATAAATGATACATTGTTGATATAGACTACCGCTTTATTAACCACTTTATCAACTGTCCTGTTGTAATTTCTATATTAAAGCAGCAGAAGACATAGGGGACAAGAGCTTGTCATGATGCCGCTGTAAATCCTCAGTAGAGCTCATTGGAACAGGAGGTACCGGTCACAATGAGAGCCTTTGGTGTTCGGATCGACAAGTTTCATTTTAACAGTCACTATCTCATCAACACATATTTAATGCTGCTGTTTTCCTGCCCTTGTACCCATTAGATCTCAAAGCCAATGTCTCCTGAGCTGGTCTTTTCATCAGTGCGGTACTTCATCATGAAGAGCAGCAGTGTCAGGAACATAGAGATATCTCAGCAGAAAGGGATCTGGTCCACCACACCCATCAACGAGACCAAACTCTCCAAGGCCTTCCTGGAGAATAACCTCATCATCCTCATCTTCTCTGTTCAGGGCTCCGGACACTTCCAGGTAACTCTCTGACAGAATGGAAAAACAAATTTTGCATGTAGGTTAGTTTTTTTTTATTATCATAGTTTAGTCTAGAGATTTTCCAATACCGCTTTGTCTTTGCCAATACAGATTACTTAATAGATACCTGAACTTACCTATTGGTCCATTCCGAGTATCGATAAGATACCAGTGTGTTTAAAATACATATAGGTATTAGTTTTAAACAGCTCTGCACTTCTAACCCTGAATGTGATATGTGAAATGATTGCCATCAATGGTGTATGGCCTGACTCAGGTTTCAGAGAATGAATGTCTTTCTTTTATTTTTTAGTTTGTCGTCAGTCATAATGAAAAAAGAAGATAATCGACTTTAAAGGAGATTTTCTTCAATGCTTAATTACGTCGTATTGGATCGGTGCAGAGACTCGCATACTCGCCGATACCTAGGATTGGGTTCTGTCCACATTTTTACCGGTACCTGATATTTGGGCCCGATGGCCAACTACTACTAGTACTACTACTACTAACCCTCTGTAATTAATAATTCATTTCAGTTGTAAAAAAAAAAATAGGTTTAGGGTTACCTATTTATTTACATTTTACACAACGCACAAAATAAAACCCCACCCTACCTCCCCCCTCCCAAACTTGTCCCTACAACCTATTAGATCAAATAATTTTGTTCTTACACTGCGCTGTACGTTTCATTCTTGCAATTTGTATCTTATTCTGTTTTAGCCTCTATCTCTTTTGTGACTGACTTTCATGACTTTTTTTAAATTTAATCTAATGAACTGTTTTATAAGCGTTTTGAATTGCCTTGATGCTGAAATGTGCCACATAAATAAAGTTGCCTTGCCCTACATCCTCCATCCTACCAGTCAGTCACCAGGGGATAGAGAACTCTGCTGTGCCTGTCTGTCTCAGAGGAAGGGTAACCACACGTTGACTGTTTTTGCCTCTCCATTATATCATATCATAATTTTTTTGCGGTTCGGTACCCATACCCTACCGATACCAGCATTTTAGGCAGCATCTGAGGCATTTCCGATACTGGTATTGGGACCGGAAACTCCATTTCAGACCATACATGGGCCGGAATCTTCATCCCACTGTAAAAAATAAAAAGCACTGTAAATAAGGATATTTAAACATAAAAACAAAAGTAGTATATTTTGTCTTTTCACAGGGCTATGCTCGCATGACATCAATCATCAGTCGGGAGAGTTGCCAGGACTGGGGCTTCATGGGACTAGGAGGGGTTTTCAGTGTAGAGTGGATTCACAAGGACAGTGTTCCTTTCCAGTGCACTCAACACATCGTCAACCCTTGGAACGACAACAAGAAGGTCCAGATCAGCAGGGACGGACAGGTGAGTCAGCCACTTAGGTAGTATGGAAAAGGGGGTTTGGAGCTTCTTCCTATTCCTAATGGAGTTTAATGTGCAAAGCAAGGCTGGAGATTGCTGTGAGAGACATAATCTAAAAATAGAAATCCAAAAATCAAAATGTATGATTTTTTAAAAACTATTTATTTGTATGATAGAGCTGCAAATAAGTAGTTGAACACCTGAGAAAATCAATGTTAATATTTGATACAGTAGCCTTGTTTGCAATTACAGAGGTCAAACGTTTCCTGTAGTTCTTCACCAGGTTTGCACAGGATTTTGGCCCACTCATCCACACAGATCTTCAGTAGATCAGTCAGGTTTCTGGGCTGTCGCTGAGAAACACAGAGTTTGAGCTCCCTCTAGAGATTCTCTATTGGGTTTAGGTCTGGAGACTGGATAGGCCACGCCCGAACCTTGATATGCTACTTACAGAGCCACTCCTTGGTTATCCTGGCTGTGTGATTTGGGTCATTGTCATGTAGGAAGACCCAGCCTCGACCCATCTTCAATGCTCTAACTGAGGGAAGGAAGTTGTTCCCCAAAATCTCGCAATACATGGCCCAGGTCATCCTCTCCTTAATACAGTGCAGTCGCCCTGTCCCATGTGCAGAAAAACACCCCCAGAGCATGATGCTAACACCCCCATGCTTCACAGTAGGGATAGTGTTCTTGGGATGGTACTCATCATTCTTCTTCCTCCAAACACGGTTAGTGGAATTATGACCAAAAAGTTCTATTTTGGTCTCATCTGACCACATGACTTTCTCCCATGACCCCTTTGGATCATCCAAATGGTCATTGGCAAACTTAAGACGGGCCTTGACATGTGCTGGTTTAAGCAGGGGAACCTTCCGTGCCATGCATGATTTCAAACCATGACGTCTTAGTGTATTACCAACAGTAACCTTGGAAACGGTGGTCCCAGCTCTTTTCAGGTCATTAACCCGCTCCTCCTATGTAGTTCTGGGCTGATTTCTCACCTTTCTTAGGATCAGTGAGACCCCAAGAGGTGAGATCTTGCATGGAGCCCCAGTCCGAGGAAGATTGACAGTCATGTTTAGCTTCTTCCATTTTCTAATGATTGCTCCAACAGTGGACCTTTTTCACCAAGTTGCTTGGCAATGTCCCCGTAGCCGTTTCCAGCCTTGTGACGGTGTACAATTTTGTCTCTCTCTTTATGCAGCTAACAACTTCAAACAGGTGCATCTAATTTAGGATAATAAATGGAGTGGAGGTGGACATTTTGAAGGCAGACTAACAGGTCTTTCAGGGTCAGAATTGTAGCTGATAGACAGGTGTTCAAATACTTATTTGCAGCTGTATCATACAAATAAATGGTTAAAAAAGCATACGTTGTTATTTCTGGATTTTTTTTTTTATTATAGATAATGTCTCTCACACTGGCCATGCACCTACGAAGACAATTTCAGACCCCTCCATGATTTCTAAGTGGTAGAACTTGCAAAATAGCAGGGTGTTGAAATACTTATTTTCCTCACTGTAGCTGCGAATAATCGTAGACCAGATCTTGTAGTCAGAAACCAAGGGTTTTGTATTTTGTAGAGCTTATAGTACCATGCAAGGCGAGGTGTTAAACCACAAAAATTAGCTTATGTTCCATTTTCCCTCTCATGCAAACCATCTCTTTTGGTTAGAGTTGTCACGATACCCAAATCGCTCACTGTGTTCTCCGAAAAAAGCTGCGTTGTATTTATCACATGACTAGCGCCCACCCTCACTTCATGCCCGGTGGTCCGCCAGCAAAAATTCCACTGGGTGACAGGCACTGTCAGGCATGTAGGGAGGATGGGCGCCATTCATCCACATGCACTGTACTGGGGTAACACAGATTCAGGCAACACTTTTTAACAGTCGACTTCATCGCTTGCAGTTGCATGTAATACAATATCCAATATCAAAGGACAGCAGGTTGACTGAAATATTTGAGAAGCTGTACAATGTGTGGCCTATATCCAGAGATGGCAAAAGTACTCACTTTCCATACTTAAGTAGAAGTACAGATACTTGTGTTAAAAAATACTCTGGTAAAAGTGGAATTACTGATTAAACTTCTTTACTCAAGTAAAAGTAACAAAGTACAGGCTTGAAAATTTACTTAAAGTATAAAAGTAAAAGTAGCCGTGCGAAAGCTACCTGAAGCACACAAATGTTACTAGAGAGACGCTGAGGAACTTCAGTGGACATGGAGGACACGGTCTTTATATGGCAATGGCTACATTTTAAATGGATGTCTGCCAATAGGCCTAAATATATGATTATTATGACAGAGACTGGGACTCCAGGTTAATAAGATTCTGACTTATTAGCAAGATATGAATTCAGTTGTGATTCTGTGAGAATTCACAGATCCAGTTTTTATATTTAATCTTTCCCCCTAACATAAAAATGAATCTACATTAATGTGTGTGCTCAAATACGGCTTCTGGGAATAAATAAAGAATTAAAATATGAATGACTAAACAGACATTAATGAAGAAGTTACCCAGCACATTGGCCAGGAGTCCTTCTTGATGCCTTCTGTCTCAAACATCTCTCTCAGATAAGGCTGAGGATGATGGG